>NW_024404456.1:354544-654544 GCF_905171775.1 Rana temporaria
CAATGTAAGAGTACACGGAGCAGTCACACCCACAATACCTCCTGCACTTGGGAAAATGGCCCCTCCAGATGGATATGCTTAACTCTTCATTACTTTTGAAAATGGGTAACCATGGTCTTGCTGCCCTCAAAGACTTGGGGAAGTCCAACACTGCAACTATACAAAACAAACTGAGGGCGGCGTACCAACCTAGTGCATTATCCTGAGACAAATTTATTGTATAAAAACACCTGACTGTGGCTCTGAAAAGAGTAATTCCTCAAAATGCGTCGGCCCACAGGATTTTCAGTGACTGTTATTTTATACATGTTGATGCATTGGATGGAACTTACCGAGATCTGTGATTGTGCTTTTTACTGTTACTTTTGTGAGTATAATACTTCCCGTGGTTTTATACAATAAATGATTTGTCTCTGGATAATGCACTAGGTTGGTGAGCCCTCTTTGTGCTTTGTATAGTAAGAGCAGGGCCGGCCTTTGGGGTGTGCGGCCGCACAGGGCGCCAGGGGCGCCATGCGGCCATCCAGAGGTGTACTAAGGGGGGGGGCGGGCCGCCCCTGGGTACCACACACTGGGGGGGTGTCAGACCGGCACCCCCCTGCGCGATTGTTTTACACCCCCGGTGGCAGCACCGCGGGTTTAGGCAGCGGTACACTGGCACAGGGAGAGGCGAGCTAGCTACAGTGACAAGGGGGGGTGCAGGGTGACACCACTGCACCTACCATCCCCTCCTCTTGCGGCCACGGGCTGCTGTCTGTGCGATCCCGGAAGTCACACAGGCAAAGCCGAATGAAGCTGCCTCCCACTCATCTCTGTTTATGTGTAAACAGGGGGAAGGGACCTGCTGTGCATGTGCCACCAAGCTGATTTGAGGTACTAAAGGGGGGGCTACACTGAACAGGGAGGGGCTACACTGAATGGGGGGCTGCACTGAACGAGGGGGGGTGACACTGAACGGGGGGGCTACACTGAAGGGGGGTCTGCATTGAAGGGGTGGGTACACTGAAGGGTCTGTGTAACATGCAGGGGGTCCAGAGCTGCAGGGTTATGTGTAATGTAAAGGGATCCAGTGATGCAGGGTGCTGTGTAATGTAAAGGGGTCCAGAGGTGCAGGGTGCTGTGTATGTTTAGGTGACCAGGGGGCGAGGGGTGAAAATGGGGGTGGGGGGCTGAACACCCAAGGCCGGCCCTGAGTAAGAGTACATGGAGGCACTATTCTACAGCTGGGTTGCCTCGCAATGTAGCACATATTGGATATTTCCCTGCAATGGTCTTCTGGTTAGGTTCTAATTTAAAGCATTTGTTGATGGCTTGTATAGTGTATCTTTGGAGCAGAAACTTCCTAAACACACAAGTGGACACATGCTGGATGACTGTCTGATGCACTCTGCTGTTAGCATTGAGAGTCCTCTCTTAGTAAGTTTAAATTACTTTGGAGTTTAACAATCTCACTCTTTTAAATATTAGACCAATACTCAATCTTGGTCTATGGTTTCTTCAAACCTATTTCATTTACTCATAGCAGGTTCTAATAGCATAATAACATCAATTCTGGAGAACTCATCAAATGTATTATGTGATAACATAGGATCTGATTTCTTCCTTCTGCGGCCAGCACATGAGAGCCCTACCCTGTAATCTATTGTCGGATCTCTGCTTAAATCAATGTGATTGGTTGCTAATCAATTTTTCTCTACAAACAGTGGAAATCTGGATGATTATCCTGTGCTCTAATGCAGAGCGATGAGACCCATTATCAACCTTAAAAATTATTATTTTTCTGTATATTTGTTACACATGTTACATATATATATATATATATATATTTATTTATTTAAAAAAATGTTATTGGATATTTCATACATCTTTATAATTTGTCATTGCTTATTTGGACTGCTTGAAATGATCCTTAATACTGTATTGTTGTTCATGTTCCATCTATTAACCCCTGAAAAAGCTCAATTTACCAGCGAAACATGTTGAGATTATCACCCACAAAGTGTTGTAAACCTTGGACTATGTTCATTTTAACATCGTTGTTTGTTTTGTCTTCACGTTTTAAATGAATTAAAATAAAATATGTAATTTTACTTTTTTCTCTCAACACTTTTTATTTGCACCTAAAAAATCCCAGCTCCCACGGGAGCGTCTCTTCTTGTGTCCTATATCTTCATACAGGGATGTGGTGCAGGTGAATTGGATAGATCCTTTTCCTGTCTATTCCATTATGATTCAGTCCATCCGACACTGCCAGGTTGCTCAGTGATACCCTGATCCAGATCTGGGAGGAAATACCCCAGGACACCATCTGTCATCTCATTGGGAGCATCCCCCGATGACGTCAGGCATGCATACAAGAACGTGGGGGCCATACACACTACTGAGTACCATTTGGAGTTGCTGCAATAAAACTAGCTCTTTCACTGTGAACCGTCTGGTTCCTAACCCTATCAAGAACCATTCTTGAGCTGGAGGGATAAAGGTCCTTTTGAGTGCATAGGAACTAGCCCTCTCACTGTGAGTTGGCTTGTTCCTATCCTTTTAATAGGACCTGACCACTATGGAGAAAGGTCTGTTCGCAGGATAGAAACTATCTCCCTCACTGTGATCCGTCTGGACCATTCTGTAAAGGACCATTCTTAGCTGGAGGTATAAAGGTCATTTTGAGTGGATGGGAAGTAGCCCTCTCACTGTGAGCTGGCTAGTTTCTATCCTTTGTATGGATCTGACCACTATGGAGAAAAATGTCCTTTCGCAGGATAGAAAGTATCTCCCTCACTGTGAACCATCTAGTTTCTATACTTGTAAAGGGCTGGAGGGATAAAGGTCCTTTGGCTGGATGGGAACTAGCTACCTCACTGCAAGTTAGATAGTTCCTATCCTTTACCAGGACCTGACCACTATGGAGAAAAAGGATAATAGGCCTTTTGGCTGGATGGGAACTAGCTCTCTGACTTTGAACCCTCCTATCCCTATCAAGGACAATTGTTAGCTGAACGGATAAAGGTCCTTTGAGTGGATGAGAATGAGCGCTCTCAGTGTGAGTTGGATAGTTCCTATCCCTATACAGGACCTGACCACTATAGAGAAAAATGTCCTTTCACAGGATAGAAACTAGCTCCCTCACTGTAAGCTGTCTAGTTTCTATCCCTGTAAAGGACCATTCTTGGCTGGAGGGATAAAGGTCCTTTAGCTGGATGGGAACTAGCTCTCTCACTGTGAGCTGGCTTGTTCCTATCCTTTAACAGGACCTGACCACTATGGAGAAAAAGGTCCTTTAGCTGGATAGGAACTAGCTCCCTCACTGTGAGTTGGATAGTTCCTATCCCTATACAGGACCTGACCACTAGGGGGCTAAAAGGTCCTTTTGCTGGATAGGAACTAGCTCTTTCACTGTGAACCGTCTAGTTCCTATCCTTATAAAGGACCATTCTTGGCTGGAGGGATAAAGGTCCTTTGGCTGGATGGGAACTAGATTTCTCACTGTGAGCTGGCTAGTTCCTATCCTTTAAAATTATCTAAACACTATGGAGAAAAAGGTCCTTTAGCTGGATAGGAACTAGCTCCCTCACTGTGAGTTGGCTAGTTCCTATCCCTATACAGGACCTGACCACTAGGGGGCTAAAAGGTCCTTTCGCTGGATAGGAACTAGCTCTCTCACTGTGAGTTGGATAGTTCCTATCCCTATACAGGACCTGACCACTATCAAGAAAAAGGTCCTTTCACAGGATAGGAACTAGCTCTTTCACTGTGAACCGTCTAGTTCCTATCCTTGTAAAGGACCATTCTTAGCTGGAGGGATAAAGGTCCTTTGGCTGGATGGGAACTAGATTTCTCACTGTGAGCTGGCTAGTTCCTATCATTTAACAGGACCCGACCACTATGGAGAAAAAGGTCTTTTCGCTGGATAGGAACTGGATGGGTAAAGGTCCTTTAGCTGGATGGGAACTAGATTTCTCACTGTGAGCTGTCTAGATTCTATCCTTGTAAAGGACCATTCTTAGCTGGATGGATAAAGGTCCTTTGGCTGGATGGGAACTAGATTTCTCACTGTGAGTTGGCTAGTTCCTATCCTTTAACAGGACCTGACCACTATGGAGAAAAATGTCCTTTCGCAGGATAGAAAGTAGCTCCCTCACTGTGAACCATCTAGTTCCTATCCCTGTAAAGGGCTGGAGGGATAAAGGTCCTTTGGCTGGATGGGAACTAGCTACCTCACTGTGAGTTGGCTAGTTCCTATCCCTATACAGGACCTGACCACTAGGGGGCTAATAGGTCCTTTCCCAGGATAGGAACTAGCTCTCTCACTGTGAGTTGGCTAGTTCCTATCCTTTAACAGGACCTGACCACTAGGGGGCTAAAAGGTCCTTTAGCTGGATGGGAACTAGCTCTCTCAGTGTGAGTTGGATAGTTCCTATCCCTATACAGGACCTGACCACTATGGAGAAAAAGGTCCTTTCGCAGGATAGGAACTAGCTCTCTCACTGTGAACCGTCTAGTTCCTATCCTTGTAAAGGACCATTCTTAGCTGGATGGATAAAGGTCCTTTGGCTGGATGGGAACTAGATTTCTCACTGTGAGTTGGCTAGTTCCTATCCTTTAACAGGACCCGACCACTATGGAGAAAAAGGTCCTTTCGCTGGATATGAACTAGCTCCGTCACTGTGAGTTGGATAGTTCCTATCCCTATACAGGACCTGACCACTATGGAGAAAAAGGTCCTTACACAGGATAGAAACTAGCTCCCTCACTGTGAGCTGTCTAGTTTCTATCCCTGTAAAGGACCATTCTTGGCTGGAGGGATAAAGGTCCTTTAGCTGGATGGGAACTAGATTTCTCACTGTGAACCATCTAGTTCCTATCCCTGTAAAGGGCTGGAGGGATAAAGGTCCTTTGGCTGGATGGGAACTAGCTAACTCACTGTGAGTTGGCTAGTTTCTATCCCTATACAGGACCCGACCACTAGGGGGATAAAGGTCCTTTAGCTGGATAGGAACTAGCTTTCTCACTGTGAGCTGGCTAGTTCCTATCCTTTAACAGGACCTGACCACTATGGAGAAAAAGGTCCTTTAGCTGGATGGGAACTAGCTCTCTCACTGTGAGTTGGATAGTTCCTATCCCTATAAAGGACCCGACCACTATGGGGCTAAAAGGTCCTTTAGCTGGATAGGAAATAGCTCATTCACACTGAGCAAGCTATATCCTACCCTGAGAAAGGACAGGGTCCTTCTACTGGCCAGGAACTAGTCGCAACCATCTTATTACCTTCTCTGCTACCTCTTCCAGCAACGTCTTCTCTACTGCCTTCCGACTCACCTCTCACCCGTAACTTCCTGTCTGTACCTGACATCACTTCCTGTTTTTCATAGAGACGTCCTGTGTAGAAGTGAGATCACCATCTTGTGGAGCTCAGAAGAACTGCAGCCCAGAGAAACATCTCGTAGTGTGAAGACTTCCTTGTGCTGTGTGTGTATGTACTGTATATCCTTATAGATGGGTCATCTCCACTCCCACCAAGGGGGAGAGAAATATATTACTGACTAGTCCAGCCTTTATCAGCCAGGGTTCCTCCAAAGGATTTTAGGGGTTCCCTGTGAATTGATACATTTCTGTATTTCAGTAACAACAATTTCATGATAATGTAAAAATGTCCTTCTTTCACTGATATGAGGGGATCCTTCTCCCATCGGTCACCAATAAGGGACCAATAAACAGATCACTTGTTTGGTTGTGTTTGGGTTTGGAGTGAATTTGCCCTGTTTGGGGTGAGATAACGGCTGCACTGATTGGGTATTCAGCCAAGATGAACCTTCAGTTGCAGTATGACTACCAATGCTAAATGTGGCAGCTTCCCACCTCAGTGAGTGCAGATTTTAGTGTATGAAGAGGCGGAGCTCTGAGCGTGTATGAAAAGGCGGAGCTCCTGAGTGTGTATGAAGAGGCGGAGCCCTGAGTGTGTATGAAGAGGCGGAGCTCTGAGTGTTTATGAAGAGGCGGAGCTCCTGAGTGTGTATGAAGAGGCCGAGCTCCTGAGTGTGTATGAAGAGGCGGAGCCCTGAGTGTGTATGTAGAGGTGGAGCTCTGAGTGTTTATGAAGAGGCGGAGCTCCTGAGTGTGTATGAAGAGGCCGAGCCCTGAGTGTGTATGAGAGGCGGAGCTCTGAGTGTGTATGAAGAGGCGGAGCTCTGAGTGTGTATGAAGAGGCGGAGCCCTGAGTGTGTATAAAGAGGCGGAGCTCCTGAGTGTGTATGAAGAGGCGGAGCTCTGAGTGTGTATGAAGAGGCGGAGCCCTGAGTGTGTATGAAGAGGCGGAGCTCTGAGTGTTTATGAAGAGGCGGAGCTCCTGAGTGTGTATGAAGAGGCAGAGCTCCTGAGTGTGTATGAAGAGGTGGAGCTCCTGAGTGTGTATGAAGAGGCGGAGCCCTGAGTGTGTATGAAGAGGTGGAGCTCCTGAGTGTGTATGAAGAGGCCGAGCCCTGAGTGTGTATGAGAGGCGGAGCTCTGAGTGTGTATGAAGAGGCGGAGCTCTGAGTGTGTATGAAGAGGCGGAGCCCTGAGTGTGTATAAAGAGGCGGAGCTCCTGAGTGTGTATGAAGAGGCGGAGCTCTGAGTGTGTATGAAGAGGCGGAGCCCTGAGTGTGTATAAAGAGGCGGAGCTCCTGTGTGTGTATGAAGAGGCGGAGCTCTGAGTGTGTATGAAGAGGCGGAGCTCCTGAGTGTGTATGAAGAGGCGGAGCTCCTGTGTGTGTATGAAGAGGCGGAGCTCTGAGTGTGTATGAAGAGGCGGAGCTCCTGAGTGTGTATGAAGAGGCAGAGCTTTGAGTGTGTATGAAGAGGCGGAGCCCTGAGTGTGTATGAAGAGGCGGGGCTCCTAAGTGTGTATGAATAGATGGAGCTCCTGAGTGTGTATGAAGAGGCGGAGCACTGAGTGTGTATGAAGAGGCGGAGTTCCTGAGTGTGTATGAAGAGGCGGTGCTCTGAGTGTGTATGAAGAGGAGGAGCTCCTGAGTGTGTATGAAGAGGCAGAGTTCCTGAGTGTGTATGAAGAGGCGGAGTTCCTGAGTGTGTATGAAGAGGCGGAGCTCTGAGTGTGTATGAAGAGGCGGAGCCCTGAGTGTGTATGAAGAGGCGGAGTCCTGAGTGTGTATGAAGAGACGGAGCCCTGAGTGTGTATGAAGAGGCGGAGCTCTGAGTGTATATGAAGAGGCGGAGCTCCTGAGTGTGTATGAAGAGGCGGAGCTCTGAGTGTGTATGAAGAGGCGGAGCTCCTGCTGGAACAGCGGTCGGAGGAGGAAGCCGAGTCTAGGAGGGAGACTGACAGAAACCGCAGCAGACTTGCAGGAGTGAGCGAGGAGGATCCATCGGAGGTGAGGAGAGTGTGAAGGATGTTGGTGACTCTGGTAGATGAAAAGCTGGGAGTCATATTGCTCTGGTGAGTGGGGAAGCACTACTAAGGGGGCGCCCTCACCATCACGTGTGTAAGAGGAGGAAGAAGGCGTGGCTACACTACAGCTGGCACAGATTGGAGCACCGAGAACTTTCACACCTTATCAACTTTTCATTGATTTGTGGACTTTTATTTAGCAAAATAAGTTTGTTGAAGTAGATGTGAAGTGGAAGCAGTGACTTTGCAGATAACTCTATATTGAGAACAAAATATTGTATATTTACATGAATTTGCACAGATTTTTACTTTATTTATTATAGCAGCATATAGTTTAATATTAAAGAAGTAGGTGCAAAGAGGAAGCAGTAGATCTGCAGGGAACATCATCCTGAGTACAAAGCACTTTATGTTGTATATGAATTTGCACATGGATCAGTTTACTTCACTTATAGATAAACCCCATAAGATGAATGAAGTAGGTGTAAAGTGGAAGCAGTAGATCTGCAGAGAATATTATTGGGGCCCCTAGCACTTTATATATGAATGTCTCCACATATTTTAGTGTATGTGTGATAATTGATGGGCGGCACACACAATAGGACAGCGCTGTGACACATAATGCTCTTCTAGGTGATAAAGGGAAGACTTACCTTTGTTACAGCAGCAGTCCGGTAGAAGTTATTTCTGGAGGTATTTGAGTTGTTACACATAGCGCAGGTTTTTTTCTATTTATATTGGGGACATAATTGCCCAAATCTGGGGATCAGGAGCCATTTCCACCCTTTACTCGGCTGGGGTTCTTTGTATCCATATAACAGATGTTCTACATGACTAAATCTCACATCAATTTTACTGCAAAATCAAAGGGGCCAAAATGTCTCCCCCTCCCTCCCCCGAGCAGTAATATATTTCTCTCCCCCTTGGTGGGAGTGGAGATGACCCATCTATAAGGATATACAGTACATACACCCACAGCACAAGGCCGTGTTCACACTACGAGACGTATCTCAGGGCTGCAGTTCCTCGTTCGCTGTCCGTGGGGATTTTGGTCTGATGGTGTGTACACACATCAGACCAAAATACGGCAGCGGACATGTCCGATGAAAACGGTCCGGCAGACCGTTTTCATCGGATTGTCCGCCCGTGTGTACGCGGCCTTAGAGTTAGTTGACTGTATGATTTTTAATTTCAATAGTTTTTATTGAGAGATTTTTTTAAAATGATAAGAAGCATTCAAAAGAGAATGTCATAAACATTGAGACAACATTAGTAACAATAACATTACATTCCAAGTCCTGAAGCGAGAACCTCTAAATCCTTCCCCCAATAACACTAAGGAGTATCCAAAAAAAAAGAAAAAAAAAAGGGGGAAAGAAAATCAACCCTCTCCATCCTCAGGCAAGGCTGTTTGACCAGCCCTGGGCAATGAGTTCCCCTAAAGACATGTCAGGGGAACTTCCCAGCGGGCAGGGCGCAGCGACCCCACCCTCCCGAGAGGCCCCTATGGGGTCAAACTGCCTCTCAGGGGATGCAATCGCCACCCTCCCACACCCGGCTACAAGCCTAATTATAACTGTAGAGACGAGAGAGGAAGGTAATCACTCAAATGGCTTAAACACAGCCATGTATGGTACGACAGGGGGAGGTCATACTTGGTAACATAACCTGCAGTAGAGGGGCCAAGGGAGGCAACAGAAAGAAGGAAAGAAAAGTGTAGGAGAGATAAGGAGAGAAACATGCTACCTCCGTCAGGGGGTAGCACCAGCGGTTAAGTGTCCGAGCCGCACACCCGGCCTCAGAGAAAGATTACAGAAGTCAGCCCAGGGTTCCCATGAATTTCTCAGTTTTGTCATGGAGTTTAGCAACAATTTGTTCTTGCATCATGATCCAGGAAACTTTCCTCCTGAACCCCCGGAAGGGGACCCTAGGCTTCTTCCAGGCTTTGGCAATGGACATTTTGGCGCCCAGGAGAATGAAAAGCGACAAGGTCTGGGAGCTTTTGGGTAGGTTAGGGATATACTGATTCAGAAGAGCCACGCTAGGATGGGGAGCCACCCCCCACTCCGGTTAAGGCGCTAATGGTGCGGAACACCTTTTGCCAAAAGGCTCTAATACGGGGGCACGACCACCAAATGTGGAGCATGGAGCCCTCCAGTTCACACCCCCTAAAGCACACTGGCGAGGACCCTGGAAATATCCTTGCCAACCTGGAAGGAACATAGTACCATCTTACCAAAACTTTTAAGCTAGCCTCTATGAGAGAAATGTTAAGAATACCTTTATACGACCTCTGTGCAGCTTGGAACCAGACAGCGGTATCCCATGAACTGTCCACGTCCCCCTCCCAGGCCCGGGCATAAGTTGGCTTGTCCACCTTAGAAGCGAGAGCTGTGTAGATCAAGGAAATGCCTCCCCTCTGATCCTCTGCAGAAGCCAATGCTCATAGGGCGTTACCGTGAGGGGAACCTTGTTATCGGTCCAAATAGAGCGTATAAAATGGGAGATTTGGGCAAATCTAAAGAGCTCCGAATCGGGCATCTCCAGTTTCTTCCAACAATGGGACAGGGAAATCGGACCCGCCGAAGAGAGAAAGTGTCCAATGCGGTAGAGCCCCTTATCGGTCCACCACCGAAAGGCCTCAATGTTCAAACCCGGGGGGAAAGCCGCATTATGAAATAAATGAGCCAGGGGTCTAAGGGAGGATGTCAGAGCAGGAAATCCAAAGAGCTTTGTGCTTAAGGCTACAGAGTGTGAGAGAGTGGGGGACAATATTGCAGGCCTGACCCCGGGGTCACAACATAGAAGGTAATCAATGGTATGCAAAGGGGTAGCCATTCTTTCCATAGAAAGCCAGTCAGGCTTTGGCCCCCTAAAAAAGGCCGTTGAGATTTGTGTAAGTTGAGCTGCCTGATAATAACCCCATAGGTTTGGGAGACCCAGACCGCCCTACGATTTCAGGCGGAAAATAATTCCTGAGGGACACCTATACCCCTTATTACCCCACACAAAGTGAACTATTTGTGATTGCAGTGTACTGAGGAAGCGTTTTGCAACTGGCACAGGGAGGGAGCGGAATAAGTACAACAGACGAGGGAGAAGGGTCATTTTCACTGCATGGACCCTACCTAACCAGGACAGACCACACCTCGACCACGCGTCCAAGTCGCCTCTACATTTCAGTATCATAGGGGGATAGTTGGCTTTGAAAAGACCATCAACGTCTGACGTTAGTTTAATGCCTAGGTATGAGATAGCACCGGGGGCCCAGCGGAACTCAAAATTATTAGAGAGCTGATTGAGAAGGTCCGGGGGAACTGTAATGTTCAACTCTGTTGATTTAGTCATATTAACTCTCAGTCCCGAAACCTCACTAAAAGCCCGCAGCGTCTTAAGAATTACAGGAGTGGAGGTCAGAGGAGAGGTAATAAAGAGGAGAAGGTTATCCGCGTATAGCATGCACTTGTGTTCCCCTTGCCCGCACGTCACTCCCCTAATGTCAGGGTTAGATCTAATCGCTATGGCCAACGTTTCTATGGCTATAGCAAAAAGGAGGGGAGAGAGTGGGCAGCCCTGTCTGGTACCCCTTCCTATGGTGAAAGAATCCGAGTACCTGCCCATTAAGCATACCTGCGCAGTGGGGTTTGAGTACAGTGCCCGGATAAGATTTGAGAAATATGGGCCGAAGCCCCACCTCCCCAAGATATCCGACAGGTAGGCCCAATCTATGGAGTCGAAGGCCTTGTGTAGGTCTATGGAGAGCAAAAAGCCTTTTTGTTGGGGACCCCCATCCCACCGTGACTTGAGCAGCGAAATTACATCAATGGCCCGTCAAATCTGGTCTGGGCCCTGTCTCCCAGGGATGAAGCCCACCTGGTCTTTATGGATGTATGCAGCTACAAAGCCCGAAACCCTATTGGCCAAAATTTTGGTCATAATTTTAATCAGTGAGATCGGGCGGTAGTTACCCACCTCGCTAGCGTCCTTGTCAGGTTTGGGAATTACTGAGATATATGCTGAGTTCAGGTCCCTATCCAGGTGACCTCCCTCCCTGAGAGAGTTGAACCACCGAGCCAGATGCGGTGCCAGACAGGGTCCAAATTTCTTGTAGTATCCGGTGGAGAATCCATCCGGCCCAGGCGAAGAACCTAACTTAAGGGATTTAATAGTGTCTAGAATTTCCTCTGAGGTGAACGGACTCTCAAGGAGAGTTCTATGCTCTATAGACAGAGTGGGCAGAGGGAGATCATCTAAAAATTTGTTCGTCAAAGGGCCCTGGGGAGATTGGGAAGGCTTGTATAGATCCGAATAGAACTGCAAAAACGCATCCATGATCTTGGTTGGGTTTTGCGTCAGGTCCCCTGAGGTCACCCGAATTTTAGGGAAGGTCAAAGTGCGTTGTTTGGGACTCAGCTTTATCGCCAATTTAGATCCAATCCTGTCCTTCTGGGAATAAAATTTCGCCCTGTCCATCTAAGGTGCCTTTCAGCATCTGTTGTCAGTTTCAAGTTAAGTAGGGCTCGTGCCCTGTCTAATTTCTCCAGAAACTCTGCCGTGGGGTGTCGTTTGTGCGCTTTAGCAAGAGTACGAAAGTCCTCAGTAAGTTTCAGTATGTCCGCTCTGTGTTCCGCCTTAAGTTTCGACCTCATCTGAATGAGTCTACCCCTAATAACCGATTTGTGCGCAGCCCAGACAGTGGCAGCAGAGACTTAGCTTGTCGCATTAACAAGGAAATAATCCTTAACAGCCTCTTCCAGAAGGGAACACTGGATTGGGTGACTCAGAAGGGACTCCTGCAAACGCCAACGCGGGGGACCTCTCACTCCGACTGTATGATTTTTTACTAAATTTGGGCCTCTGTTCCAGCCATGGCTGTACTGTGAGTGACCACCCCAGGCCAAGGGTGGCAGCAGTCAGGTCAAGGTGTTTTTGGTGTTCCCCTTCGGCAGCCAATCAGTGGGGGTTGATTGTCCCGCTGTGCATGCTGGGGAGGAGTACTAAAGGGACAGACGCCATTGGTCTGGGTTGTCGTCGATCCTGGGTCTGTTGTCCCACCACCCCCCGTGTGTGGCCCTCCTGGCTGGGGGAGCATGTTCAAGTGTTCCTGGCTTTGGGACCATGTTGGTCCGGAGTTGTGATCTACTAAGTAGGCCCGGAAGTCAGACTGGGTCTACGTTTGCAGAGTGATCCTGTGCTGTCCGTCCTGAGGGAGGAAGCCACTCGATGAAGAACCTGTCTTGGAGAGCACCGAGCACAAGGCTGGTATCTCAGGAGAGGCCTTGAACTTTATCGAAGGACGCACCATTACTGAGAGGCTGAATGATGGTCGCCTGTCAGTTCTAAGTTCACAAGAAGTTAATAGGAAGAGAACCGGGTGCTGAATCCTGTGTTCAGAGGATATTGGACCGAACATACCTCCATCTTTGGGAAGGTCTGTGGCAGAGACTTTAACCAAAGTTCAGTGCGTCATCTTGGCTGCTAGGCTAGTGAGAGAGGCCTGTCCGAGTGCGCAATACCCACTCGTGACTAGAGTGGCGACGAAAGCTACCTTGCTGGAAACAGGAGTGTTTCCGAACAGACGTAGATAGATAGATGCAAGCATTACAAGCTCCTCCTCCCAATGTCCCTCCATCCAGAGTCAGAGAATACTATGACTTCATACTGACCTCACAGCTCCTCCTCCCATAGTCCCTCCATCCAGAGTCAGAGAATACTATGACATCACACTGACCTCAAAGCTTCTCCTCCCAATATCCCTCCATCTGGCTTTTTTTTCCTGATGCTCTTAGGATGTTGGTCTTGCGTTGTATGTAATGATGTCAGATAGCCTGCTACAAGCTTTTAGCCTGCATAGTGTGAGGTTCCAGTGCGGGTAAATTATTCCCATTCTGAAGTGGGGCTTTAATAAAATGGAAACCTGAATGAGGTGAGGTGAGGAGGATTCTGGGAATGTCATTTCATTTTCTTATTTGTGTTCATATCCTTATAGTTTTCCTCCTGTGAAGTCTGGAGATCATATGACCATCACATTGCCTCCACCTGCCTCCCTGATAGAATAGAGAAATACAAAGAAGATTCTAGAAGTCACCAGAGAGATGATGGAGGAGAGGTGAGCGGTGCCGGGAATTCTGGGACATTATCCAGTAACAGACAAGGGGTGTGTCTGGATGGTGACTGTATCATTGTGTGTGTCAGGTTCCTATAAGGTGTCAGGATGTCACTGTCTATTTCTCCATGGAGGAGTGGGAGTATTTAGAAGGACACAAGGATCTCTACAAGGACGTCATGATGGACAATCAGCCGCCCCTCACATCACCGGGTGAGACTTTATTGTAAAGGAGAGAGCAGTACGGAGGCTCCACCTAGATACCCCATCATCTGATAAACACATAGAAACAATGGCCCAGATTCAAGAAGCACTTGCGCCCGCGCAACCATAGGTTGCGCGGCGCAAGGGCTTACTTGCTCCGGTGTAACGAGTGCTCCTGATTCAGGAACCTCGTTACACCGACTGCAGCCTAGGATGTGACAGACATAAGCCTCCTTATGCCTTCACATCCCAGGCTGCATTCTTGCGTTGGCCGCTAGGGGGCGCGGCCTTTGTGATCGGCGTATAGTATGCAAATTGCATACTACCACCGATTCACAAAAGTTGCGCGGGCCCTGCGCACGCAAGGTACGGAGTTTCCGTACGGCGACTTTAGCATAAGGCTGCTCCTGCTAATAGCAGGCGCAACCAATGCTAAAGTATAGCTGCGCTTCCCGCTCGCGACGTTCAAATTTTACGTCGTTTACGTAAGTGAACCGTGAATGGCGCTGGACGCCATTCACGTTCACTTAGAAGCAAATGACGTCCTTGCGACATCATTTGCCGCAATGCACGTCGGGAAAGTTTCCCGACGGAGCATGCGCTGTTCGCTCGGCGCGGGAGCGCGCCTAATTTAAATGATTCCCGCCCCCGGCGGGATCATTTATATTAGGCAGCCTTACGCACGGCTGATTAACATATCGCCCGCGCAATTTACGGAGCAATTGCTCCGTGAATCGCGGGCAAAGCGCAATATTTGAATTTTTTTGCTCTTTGCCCACGCAAATATTGCGCGATTCTACCTGAATCTGGGCCATTGTGTTCAGTCAGTGTGTGTGTTTCCTACAGATGGATCCAGTAATGGGAACCCACCAGAGAGATGTCCCCGTCCTCAGGATTCCACACTGGTCAATATTAAAGAAGAGATAAAAGAGGAGGATGATGAGGATGGGGTGATGGAGGAGTCAGAGTTTCCAAAAGGACACAAAGATCTGTACCAGGACACCATGGTGGAGTCATCCAGCTACAGAGACCCCCCAGAGAGATGTCCCCGTCCTCTGTATTCCCGGGATTCCACACAGGAAGGTCACACCATCCCTCCTTATTTAAAGGTTGGTGGGACGGAACATCTAGACATGGACTTGTGGGGGGATGTGTGGATTTTATAGCTGTCATGTCACAATAATAAAGATTATATCTTACAGATGATATTCTCTCTCATTCTCTTGGTTTAGAGTGGAGATCCAATCGATATAGAATTTGAGGTGAAATCAGAAGAAGAAGAGACATATGTGAGGGATGATCAGCAGTCTATGGAGGAGGATGGAATAACGGGGACATTTATAGAGGAGGACACTCCTACAGAGATCAGCACAGGTGGGTCATTAACACTAAATCCATTCCTCCACCCATACTGCTCACTGATTGGTCCAGAGTAGGGCGGGGACTGGGTGATATCAGCCTGTAATCCCCTGGTCACTTTCCTGAGCTGTGTTCCCTGTATTCCTGTATTTCTCTGGGATAATCTTCCTTCTCTGTGCTGCAGACACAGTTCATGTATCTAGGATGGATTTATGGACATTCTGGGGTTCAGCTGCTAGTAAAATGTTCATTTTTCCCCCCATAGGTGTTGCTTGTCTTAGTCATCTGGGGTATGTGTCTTAGGTCTTCTGCCCCATACCCGGATCTAGCGAGATCTCTGACAGAAGAATTCTCCCGGGGTTACTAGTTGTGATGTTTGCTGGCAGTGCCGGGTGGAGGGATAGGTCTGTATAGTCTCAGACCCAAGACAAGAAGAACTCTCCACATAGTATAGATCTATAAGATCTCTGACTTTATTCCATAGAAATATCTGTCACACACATCGGTAGACATCGTTCACAATCATTATTTACACCTTTCTCTAGAATTGCCAAACCCATGATATACTCCTGGAGTAAAAATCCAATCAGATCTTCTTATTTCTGGTATGAAGGATTGAACACGCACTACAGACACACATTTAGCCCTTGTGATATGGAACGTCTTTAGAAATAAAACAAAAATACTGTATATACTCGAGTATAAGCCAAGTTTTTCAGCACATTTTTTGGTGCTCAAATTGCCCCCCTCGGCTTATACCCGAGTCACCTTTTTGCGCCTGATCTCCCGGACTTTGGGGACCCGGTACCAGCTGGCCGTAGGTCCCCTGGACCCCAAACTTGGCACACATATAGCCCCACTCTTCTACAAGTGTGTAAAGTTTGTTGTCTGGGGGACCTACGGCCGGGTAGCACCAAGTTTTCAAATTCGGGCACCCCTTCTATATACTCTCATGTTAAATGTAAGTCTAGTCATGGGCACAGTGAGGCATGTAGATGGACACCCTAGGCTTATACTCGAGTCAATACATTTTCCCATCATGGACTAAATAAGGAAGTGCAGGACTTCTTGTGTTGGAAAGATGGTAATGAGTAATAGAGGGGGTGGGGACCCTCGTCCTATAATCCCCTCATCACTGTCACTCCTATAAAAGACAGTTCTCGTTGTTTCCTCACTCTCTGACTAAGGTCCATGAATAAAGAAATGATCTGGTAGGAGATCAGAGGACCCATTTACTAGTTACCTTGAGGGGGAATTGTAAGATCCTCAGAGACAAAGCTGCCTGATGTGGGCGGAGTCCTGGGTTAGGGGAACCAATCTGCTCATGTCTAGTAATAATCTTTGTATTTCTATTTTAGTAGATGGACGGGAGATGAGGAAAACCTCAGAGGATTGTCTCACTTTGTCTCCAGACTGTAAAGTAGAAGATGAGGACATCACACAGTATAGTCCAGGAGAAAACCCGACTACCTCAAATGTCCATCCGGCACCACACAGTGTAGATGGACCATCGTATTCCTCCTATCCTGAGGAACCTCAGACTGTGCGGGACGGTGCCGGACCATCGTATTCCTCTTATCCTGAGAAACCTCAGTCTGTGCGGGACGGTGCCGGACCATCGTATTCCTCTTATCCTGAGGAACCTCAGACTGTGGGGGATGGTGCCGGACCATCGTCTTCCTCTTATCCTGAGGAACCTCAGACTGTGCGGGACGGTGCCGGACCATTGTTTTCCTCTTATCCTGAGGAACCTCAGACTGTGCGGGACGGTGCCGGACCATTGTTTTCCTCTTATCCTGAGGAACCTCAGACTGTGGGGGATGGTGCCGGACCATCGTATTCCTCTTATCCTGAGGAACCTCAGACTGTGCGGGACGGTGCCGGACCATTGTTTTCCTCTTATCCTGAGGAACCTCAGACTGTGGGGGATGGTGCCGGACCATCGTATTCCTCTTATCCTGAGGAACCTCAGACTGTGCGGGACGGTGCCGGATCATCGTATTCCTCTTATCCTGAGGAACTTCAGACTGTGCGGGACGGTGCCGGACCATCATATTCCTCTTATCCAGAGGAACCTCAGACTGTGCGGGACGGTGCCGGACCATCGTATTCCTCTTATCCTGAGGAACCTCAGACTGTGCGGGATGGTGCCGGACCATCGTATTCCTCTTATCCTGAGGAACCTCAGACTGTGCGGGACGGTGCCGGACCATCGTATTCCTCTTATCCTGAGGAACCTCAGACTGTGCGGGATGGTGCCGGACCATTCTATTCCTCTTATCCTGAGAAACCTCAGACTGTGCGGGACGGTGCTGGACCATCGTATTCCTCTTATCCTGAGGAACCTCAGACTGTGCGGGACGGTGCCGGACCATCGTATTCCTCTTATCCTGAGGAACCTCAGACTGTGCGGGACGGTGCCGTCCTTCCAACAGAGAAGAGGTTTTCCTGTACTGAGTGCAGGAAATGTTTCCGTTTTCAATCCGATCTTTCCACACATCAGAGATCTCACACAGGGGAGAAGCCATATTCCTGTCCTGAGTGCAAGAAATGTTTTTCACAGAAGTCCCATCTTTCCTCACATCAGAGATCTCACACAGGCGAGAAGCCGTATTCCTGTCCTGAGTGCGGGAAATGTTTTTCACGGAAGTCCAATCTTTACATACATCAGAGATCTCACACGGGAGAGAAGCCGTATTCTTGTCCTGAGTGTGGGAAATGTTTTTCATATAAGTCCGATCTTTCCACACATCAGAGATCTCACACGGGGGAGAAGCCGTATTCCTGTCCTGAGTGTGGGAAATGTTGTTCAACAAAGTCCGATCTTAACAAACATCAGAGATCTCACACGGGGGAGAAACCGTATTCCTGTCCTGAGTGCGGGAAATGTTTTTCAGAGAAGTCCCATCTTTCCTCACATCAGAGATCTCACACAGGCGAGAAGCCGTATTCCTGTCCTGAGTGCGGGAAATGTTTTTCACGGAAGTCCAATCTTTACATACATCAGAGATCTCACACGGGAGAGAAGCCATATTCTTGTCCTGAGTGTGGGAAATGTTTTTCATATAAGTCCGATCTTTCCACACATCAGAGATCTCACACGGGGGAGAAGCCGTTATCCTGTCCTGAGTGTGGGAAATGTTGTTCAACAAAGTCCGATCTTAACAAACATCAGAGA
The DNA here is from genome assembly GCF_905171775.1 of Rana temporaria. Taxonomy (NCBI): domain Eukaryota; kingdom Metazoa; phylum Chordata; class Amphibia; order Anura; family Ranidae; genus Rana; species Rana temporaria. The sequence goes on from NW_024404456.1 coordinate 372,776, forward strand.
TCTCACACGGGGGAGAAACCATATTTCTGTCCTGAGTGTGGGAAATGTTTTTCAGAGAACTCCATTCTTTCCAAACATCAGAGAATACACACAGGGGAGAAGCCGTATTCCTGTCCTGAGTGCGGGAAATGTTTTTCACAGAAGTCTGACCTTTCCAGACATCAGAGATCTCACACGGGGGAGAAGCCGTATTCCTGTCCTGAGTGTGGAAAATGTTTTTCAGATAAGTCCAATCTTTCCACACATCAGAGATCTCACACGGGGGAGAAGCCGTATTCCTGTCCTGAGTGCGGGAAATGTTTTTCACAGAAGTCTGACCTTTCCAGACATCAGAGATCTCACACGGGGGAGAAGCCGTATTCCTGTCCTGAGTGTGGGAAATGTTTTTCAGATAAGTCCAATCTTTCCACACATCAGAGATCTCACACAGGGGAGAAGCCGTATTCCTGTCCTGAGTGAGGGAAATATTCCTCACTGAAGTCCTGTCTTCCTGTACATCAGGGGTCCCACACAACCCTCGAGGTGTATTAGTGAGTGTGGGAAATGTCTCGGATCGCTGAGCCGCTGCAGGAACAGGAACATGTAACATCTTCCCGAAGGTGAACTTATCCTTTAACCCTTTCACTACCAGAGACGGTTTTGCATTTTTTTTGCCCACATTCAACACCCCTTTATTACCGGGCACTTTTACCCCCTTCCTGCCCAGGCCAATTGTCAGCTCTCTCACACTCGTCACACAGCACTGTACCCAAATAATCTTTTTATCTTTTTCCCCCCAAATAGAGCTTTCTTTTGGTGGTATTTGATCACCTCTGGGGTTTTATTTGTTGTGCCACAAATAAAAAAAGACAGAAAATGTTGAAAAAAATAAAGTTTTTCTTTGTTTCTGTTAAAAAAAATGTAATTATACCTCGTGTTATTAGGTTATAATTGTGTGTGTGTGTGTGTGTGTGTGTGTGTTTTTGTTTTTATTTCTAGCCTGGGTACTCCCGATAGGCTTTGTTGATGTAATATAATCTTTAAAAGCTTTATAAAAAGAATAAAAAAATGCTGGAAATAAGTAAGTTTTCTATTTCACTGGTAGGCACTGATTGGCATCCCTGATGGACACTGACTGGCATCACTGGTGGTTACTGACTGGCATCACTGGTGGTCACTGACTGGCATCACTGGTGGTCACTGACTGGCATCCCTGGTGATCACTGATTAGCATGCCTGGTGGTCACTGATTGGCATGGCTGGTGGGCACTGGCGATCATCACTGGTGATGGGCCTGTACTGATAATCAATGCTGAATATCAGTGCAGATCCCCCCTTTCAGGAGAGACACATATTGGCTTTCCTCTACTCACGTCTTTTCAGCATTAAAAAAGGAAAGCCGATAACCGGCACTTTCTGGTTACGATGTGATTAGCTTTGATTGGACACAGCTGATCACATGGTGAAGAGCCAATGTCTTATGCTGCATATACACAATCGGAAATTCCGACAGGAAATCTTCGATGTGAGCTTTTGGTTTCAAATTCTGACCGTGTTTATGCTCCATCGGACATTTGCTGTCGGAATTTACGCCAACAAAAGATTGAGAGCAGGTCCTCAATTTTTCAGACGGAAAAAGTTCTTGTCGGAAATTCTGATCGTCTGTATGCAATTCTGACGCGCAAAAAACATGCATGCTCAGAGTCAAGCAAAAGAGCAGAACTGCCTACTGAACTTGATTGATCTCGGCTCATCGTACGTATTGTACGTCACCGCGTTCTTGACGTTCAGAATTTGTGCGACTGTGTGTATGCAACACAAGTTTGAGCCAACATTCCGTCGTAAAAAATCCAAGTTTTTCTTGTCGGAATTTCCGATCGTGTGTACAGGGCATTAGGCTCTTTACCGAGACTGGAGATGCGGTTTGTCAGAGCGACACACAACACCAACGATCGCCCTGCGCCCGAGCGGCTTATTCTTCTGGATGTCATGTGACATCCAGTCCGGATAATGGAACCCTGTCTGGCCGTCATTCTGCTATAGGCCGGGTGGGAAGGAGTTAAAGAATCATTTTAGGCCTGAACATTATATAAAACCCCCAAAACTTGATATATTTTCTGATCTAAGACACCCTAGAGCGTCCTTTGAGCTCTGCTGGCACTGCCAGCAATTCTCAAAATTTCAAGTCCTGAGCTACTAGCTAGGCCTTAAGGGTTTTATGCCACCAGTTGACCCAACCGATCCCTACCCTCCACCGCCCCTAATTCCACCTCTAAACACACCCTCATAAATTATCTCATGAAATGATACTTAAATGTGTTATGCAGAATTTAGTTAAAAAAATTAATATTAACGACTTTATCAGTGCAGCCTCACCAGTGCCCATCAATGCAGCCTCACCTATGCCCACCATTGCAGCCTCTGCTCACTGTGCCCACCATTGCAGCCTTACCTGTGCCCACCATTGCAGCCTCTGCTCACTGTGCCCACCATTGCAGCCTCACCTCACCTGTGCCCACCATTGCAGCCTCTACTCACTGTGCCCACCATTGTAGCCTCTGCTCACTGTGCCCACTGTAACAGAACGTCCCCCACACTCCGCTGAGTGCTTCCGTCATATACCGCTTCCTCTCAGTCTGGATATAGATATCAGATATTCCAGCTGCTCACAAGCACACAACGAGACGAGACTTGTTTGTCTGCTGAACATGGAGTGTTTATTAGAAACAAAATCAAGTCTTATACACAGTTAAAGAGGAGGTAACCAGAAGATAAATTAACATGAGCTAATGAACTAATCCTTTAGACAGACGAGGTGACTCAGATATGACCTTTTAGGGTAGACGTCACATCTCCTCGCTCACCGGCTATACAATACACATTATCATAAGTACAAGGACATCTTCACACAATAGCAGGAGCTTCCAGTAGGTGTCGGCTCGTCTCCTACATTGTACAGGGGCCAATGTGATCAGCTCTTTCAATTAGCATGTTGTTCAGAATTAACAACTAAGAATAGTCTTTACATCTATTCTGGCAGATATTGTGGAGAAATATTACTGTCCCATTTTAAGTAATCCAAGACATATTTTCTCAGTCACCCATCCTGGCACAGGGTAACTTAGACATAAGAGGTGCACGGGGAGCTGAAACAAGAGTATCCCATATTTTCCAAGGGATTCTGGGTTCCACCGGCCCTCCCGTCACATCTCTCCCCTTTCAGCAGAAGACTGAAGCCCTGTACACACGATCGGTTTGTCAGATGAAAACAGTCCATCGGTCAAACCAATCGTGTGTGGGCCCCATCAGTTTGTTTTCCATCGGTTGAAAAAAATAGAACATGTTTTAAATTATTCCTATGGATAAAAAACGATCGTCTGTGTGGAAGTCCATCGGTCAAAAATCCACGCATGCTCAGAATCTAGTCGACGCATGCTCGGAAGCATTGAACTTAATTTTTCTCAGCACGTCGTAGTGTTTTACGTCACCGCATTTGGACACGGTCGGATTTTTGACCGATGGTGTGTAGGCAAGACTGATGAAAGTCAGCTTCATTGAATATCCGCCAAAAAAATCCATCGGATTAGATTCCATCAGATATCCGATCGTGTGTACAGGGCTTAACACAGGAGGAGACCCCAGACGAGTTGACTCTGAAGTTAGTCCATTGTTCCAGTCCTCTAATGCCTGTACCCACACAGTAACCCAAAACATATTGTTCCAAACAGAGCATTACTCACCCAGCCAACCTCTGCCTCTCTCATAGAACATACCCGCAGCTGGGGAGAGGCCTGGAGTCCTTTCATCCACTGGAGAGAAGACAGGGTGACTGGGCTCACTCCGTCATGCACTTGGGGATCTGGGCCGACTGCCCAGCATCCCTGGGGTATACACATGGAGACTAAAGTCCCATCTACTTGTGGTAGATGAAAATCCCCCAGTGCTCGCAAAGCAAGGCTGACATCCTCCTGTCTCAGTGTCGCACTATTTTCTGGGGTTGTGTCAGTGAAGACTAAAGTCCCATTCACTACCACAGGAACTCCTATTAGTTGAGGGCAAGGGCCAGCAGAACTCTGCCCTGTTGCCAGCCCTTCTGCTGGAAACCCCAAACCATCTGCTCCGGCTAGCTGTTGGGGAGGGAGGCCGACTCCCCCGGCTCTCTGGGACTCGACAGTTGTTGCCATTGCTGGGCAGAGGTTGGTAGCACTATGCCCTGTTGCCAGCACTTCTGCTGGGGACTCCCCATCATCCGCTCTGGCTAACCGTTGGGGAAGGAGGCTGTATTCCTCCACTCCCAAACTGTGTAGTTGTCATTGGGGAGGTGAGCTGGCTGCTTCCTTTTCCGTTCCCTCATCTGGCTGCTGGGACAACATGTCTGTGGTACTGTCTCCCAGGTGCACGGATCTTTGCTGGGGAGGAAAGACTGCGTTCTCCACCCTGGCCAACTATTGGGGAGGGACGATGAGCACCTCCTCTCCCTTCTCCCCCTTGTATATGCTGCTGGGAAGTGATCACCACCTTCTCACCCTGAGCCTCCGGAACTGCCACAGGTGTGGGGCAGAGGTCTTGAACCCTCTGTCCGGTGACCAGCGCTTCACCTGGGTAAGTTCCTTGCAACTCCACAGATACTGCTGTTGGTGCTGGACAGAGCACAGTGAAGTGTGGCCCTGATACCGGCTCTTCTGCTGGAGGCTCCCCAGGTTGTCCTTCCTCAGCAGAAAACTCTATCAAATCCCCAGTCTCTGCGACTGGTGTCTGGGGATAGAGGTTCACCATCTCCTGTCCGTGGGACCCAGAAGATGCTATCAGTGCTGAGCAGAGGTTAGCAGAACTCTTCAGCTCTGGGGACGGCAATCTCCAGATTTTCCACTGCCGATTCTCTGGCATGCTGCTGGACAGGCACATTCCTCCATTCAAGATCATCCCATGCAGAAACAGTAGACATGTGCAGGATGAAAAAATTTGTTTTGTTTCGTTTCGATTCGTTATTTAATTAAATTTGTTTCGTTAAGTTCGTTGAATTCATTACATTCGTTTTCGGGATTCATTTCGTATTCGAAAAAACTCTACCGCATTCGAAAAAACTCTACCGCATTCAAAATAATTCTAACGCATTCGATAACAAATCTACCGAATTCGAAAAAAATGATCAAATTCGAAATAAATGCTACCACATTTAAACAAAACTATATATAACCATTTCCTGAAATTCAAAATTCATATAGAATGATTTTGAATTAGAATAAAACAGATTAGAATAGAATAGAAAAGAATAGAACAGAATAGAAAAACAATAGCACAGAATAGAATAGAATAAAATTGAATATGTTTTTCTAGTTTATTCTTTTCTATTATTTTTTATACTAATCTTTTGTATTCAAATTCATTCTATACGAAATTCGAATTTTGGAAGAAGTTATATATAAACATCTTCCAAAATTCGAATTTGGATATAAAAGATTAGGATAGAATTTAAAATAATAGAAAAACAACAGAACAGAAAAAGAAAAAGTTTATATATATATATATATATATATATAAACATCTTCCGAAATTCAAATTTCGTATACAATGAATTAGAATTCAAATAGAAAAGATTAGAATAAAGTACAAAAGAATAGACTAGAAAAAACAATAGAATAGAATAAAATATAATATATATATATATATATATATATATATATATATATATATATATATATATATTATATTTTATTCTGTTCTATTGTTTTTCTAGTCCATTCTTTTCTACTCTATTCTATTCAAATTCAAATTCATTCTATACAAAATTTGAATTTCGGAAAATGGTTATTTATATATATATATATATATATATATATATATATATATATATATAAAATAGGGTTAGAGCCTTTTCACACCAAAAACGCCTATAGCGGAGCGTTAAAATAGCGATAAAACTCTGCTATTTTACCGCGTTTTTACCGCATTCGCGGTAAAATTACCGCAACGCTGCGGGCGTTTTACAAGCGTTATTGAAGCATGGGCGTCAAAGGACAACCTCACCTCTCTACATCACTTCCTGTTTACTTCCTGGTATCTGGTGGAGGTGAGAAGAAGGTACAGAAAGAAGATGGAGTTTATGGAGCTTTTTGTTGTTGTTTGTGCTCCTCCTCTATTGGGAGCATATCCACCAACAGAGGCAGAAACATCGCTATTGGGTTCATCCCATCCTCCAAGCACACACCTCCATAAGACAATTTGCCAATAGTCCCAAATCCCTAACCCCAACCCTAATCTCGCTCCCAATAGTCCCAAATCCCTAACCCTAACCTCGCTCCTAATAGTCTCAAATATCTAACCCTAATCCCGCTCCCAATAGTCCCAAATCCCTAACCCTAATCCCACTCCCAATAGTCCCAAATTCCTGATTTTTCATCTCACTTCTACCTCTGCCCTCTCCTTTCCCTCCCCCCTCCCAAAAAGGGGAGAGAAAAAAAAAACATATAACCATATAAACATATATATCCATTATTCGGAAATTCGAATATCGTATAGAATGATTTTGGATTGGAAAAGAAAAGATTAGAATAGAAAATGGAATAGAAAAACAATAGAACACAATAGAATAAAATATAACATATATTATATTTCATTCTATTCTGTTCTTTTTCCAGTCTATTCTTTTCTATTTTTTTCTATCCTAATCTTTTCTATTCAGATTCATTCTATATGAAATTCGAATTTCGTTTTATATATATATATATATATATATATATATATATATATATATATAGAATAGAAAAACAATAGAAACAAAACGAATAAGTTGCGCTAAACATATGTGAATGTGAAAAATATGAAAAAAATATATTAAGTGTCCATAAGTGTCCAATGAACAATAAAGATATGTTGAAAATTCAGGTTAATTGTTGAGTGAAGTTTTTAACCGTGACTGGCAAACAGAACTCCTCCACCAGTGAAAGAATAAAAAAGCTATGCGCTTACCAGAAGGGCAAGCATTTAGGGCTTGCAGCTGGAAAACCCCCAGCAAGGGTCTTAATGGAAACTGCTGCTGATGATCCAAATAATATTCCTCCAATGATGTAGGCGGATATGGAATCCGAAAAACATGAAAGAAATATATATACAGCATATGGTGATGTACCGCAGATAACACAGGATAATAAGCACACCAGGAAAAGCCGCCACCAAATAGAATCACCAAATAAGGGGGACTCTTACCAGATGTGTTAAATAAAGTGCTTGTGGCCAAACCCAGCCAGGGCCTTTAGATAATCTCCAAAACACGCCAGCCAAAGCACACGGCTTTCTCAGACAACCATAACGGAATATGTCACCAGAAAGAAAAATGAAATCCACATAGTGAAGTATCGCAGAGATAGGTTTAATAAAAAGTAGATGCACTTACATAAAAAGGAATAATGTCAGCGTTAAAAATTTGCGAGCCGGCCGGCTTCTACGAGCGCCCGTCCTTCAGGACCTAGACGCAGCACGTCAGAGCGTCTCCTCCTCCCGACGTACGTTTCGTCAGTATGTGACGTCGTCTGGGGAACGGGCGACGCAATGACGTGTCGCGTTTAAATACATAATAATAAAAACCAAGCCTCGATATGGATGCGGTCCCGACCATCACGTGACGAGAATTACCCAATCATAGGACCGCAAACTAAAGCAAGGCGAATGCTGCGATAGACACCGCTGAATAATCAATGCGGTACCACAGCTGCACTCAAAATATATATATATATATAAACATCTTCCGAAATTCAAATTTCGTATACAATGAATTAGAATTCAAATAGAAAAGATTAGAATAAAGTACAAAAGAATAGACTAGAAAAAACAATAGAATAGAATAAAATATAATATATATATATATATATATATATATATATATATATATATATATATATATATATTATATTTTATTCTGTTCTATTGTTTTTCTAGTCCATTCTTTTCTACTCTATTCTATTCAAATTCAAATTCATTCTATACAAAATTTGAATTTCGGAAAATGGTTATTTATATATATATATATATATATATATATATATATATATATAAAATAGGGTTAGAGCCTTTTCACACCAAAAACGCCTATAGCGGAGCGTTAAAATAGCGATAAAACTCTGCTATTTTACCGCGTTTTTACCGCATTCGCGGTAAAATTACCGCAACGCTGCGGGCGTTTTACAAGCGTTATTGAAGCATGGGCGTCAAAGGACAACCTCACCTCTCTACATCACTTCCTGTTTACTTCCTGGTATCTGGTGGAGGTGAGAAGAAGGTACAGAAAGAAGATGGAGTTTATGGAGCTTTTTGTTGTTGTTTGTGCTCCTCCTCTATTGGGAGCATATCCACCAACAGAGGCAGAAACATCGCTATTGGGTTCATCCCATCCTCCAAGCACACACCTCCATAAGACAATTTGCCAATAGTCCCAAATCCCTAACCCCAACCCTAATCTCGCTCCCAATAGTCCCAAATCCCTAACCCTAACCTCGCTCCTAATAGTCTCAAATATCTAACCCTAATCCCGCTCCCAATAGTCCCAAATCCCTAACCCTAATCCCACTCCCAATAGTCCCAAATTCCTGATTTTTCATCTCACTTCTACCTCTGCCCTCTCCTTTCCCTCCCCCCTCCCAAAAAGGGGAGAGAAAAAAAAAACATATAACCATATAAACATATATATCCATTATTCGGAAATTCGAATATCGTATAGAATGATTTTGGATTGGAAAAGAAAAGATTAGAATAGAAAATGGAATAGAAAAACAATAGAACACAATAGAATAAAATATAACATATATTATATTTCATTCTATTCTGTTCTATTGTTTTTCCAGTCTATTCTTTTCTATTTTTTTCTATCCTAATCTTTTCTATTCAGATTCATTCTATATGAAATTCGAATTTCGTTTTATATATATATATATATATATATATATATATATATATATATATATATATATATATATATATATATATAGAATAGAAAAACAATAGAAACAAAACGAATAAGTTGCGCTAAACATATGTGAATGTGAAAAATATGAAAAAAATATATTAAGTGTCCATAAGTGTCCAATGAACAATAAAGATATGTTGAAAATTCAGGTTAATTGTTGAGTGAAGTTTTTAACCGTGACTGGCAAACAGAACTCCTCCACCAGTGAAAGAATAAAAAAGCTATGCGCTTACCAGAAGGGCAAGCATTTAGGGCTTGCAGCTGGAAAACCCCCAGCAAGGGTCTTAATGGAAACTGCTGCTGATGATCCAAATAATATTCCTCCAATGATGTAGGCGGATATGGAATCCGAAAAACATGAAAGAAATATATATACAGCATATGGTGATGTACCGCAGATAACACAGGATAATAAGCACACCAGGAAAAGCCGCCACCAAATAGAATCACCAAATAAGGGGGACTCTTACCAGATGTGTTAAATAAAGTGCTTGTGGCCAAACCCAGCCAGGGCCTTTAGATAATCTCCAAAACACGCCAGCCAAAGCACACGGCTTTCTCAGACAACCATAACGGAATATGTCACCAGAAAGAAAAATGAAATCCACATAGTGAAGTATCGCAGAGATAGGTTTAATAAAAAGTAGATGCACTTACATAAAAAGGAATAATGTCAGCGTTAAAAATTTGCGAGCCGGCCGGCTTCTACGAGCGCCCGTCCTTCGGGACCTAGACGCAGCACGTCAGAGCGTCTCCTCCTCCCGACGTACGTTTCGTCAGTATGTGACGTCGTCTGGGGAACGGGCGACGCAATGACGTGTCGCGTTTAAATACATAATAATAAAAACCAAGCCTCGATATGGATGCGGTCCCGACCATCACGTGACGAGAATTACCCAATCATAGGACCGCAAACTAAAGCAAGGCGAATGCTGCGATAGACACCGCTGAATAATCAATGCGGTACCACAGCTGCACTCAAAATATTAACAAGGGTATAATGAACATTAAAGTAATGTGCATTCTCGAGTCAAGCCAACCACTAAGGCTCAAGAATACCTATACAAGCTCCTAAAAAATATATATCAGTAAATTGCGACTGTTAAAAAAATATATAATATAAACCGTCAGTGGGACAATCATGTATCCCCTATTATATGGACTCTAATAAGAGTCAGGGCATAAAATCACTTACAAAAATGATTAATAATTACAAAGGTGCAATGATGGCCTTACTATTAAATATCCTAATTCTTATAAGGCATCCTCCATAAAGCCAAAATGACCCCATGAAGGGTATATATTACCATGAGACAAAATTAATAATAGGGAGAAGAGGGGATGGCAAAGGGATGGGGAGGGAGGGGAAAAAAGGGGGGGGGGGGAATGGGAAGGGAAGGAAGGAAAGGGGGGAGGGGAAGAGGGAAGGGGAGAAGGGGAGGAAAAATTATCAAAATATCATCAAAAAATATATATGTATATGACAATGAGGCTCGCCCCATTGGAGGCCCACAATCATACAGCCTGTGTTGAGCTTGACTCAAGTTGGCACACAACAAATAATAATAATAAAAAACATTCGAAAATAAAGACCACATAATAGAATATTAAAATATTAATCAAGCATTATTAATAAATGCATTAACATCTACCTCCACATTTAATCCATGTGGAGTATAGCATTTGACCTTATGTATCCACCCCATTTCGAGTCTAGAAATACTCCTAACCAAAGATCCCCCTCGCCAATGTGGGGTATACTTGTCAATGCCTAAAAAGACTGTTTTAGAAGGGTCTTTGCTATGCGACAATAAATAGTGTTTAGACACTGAATGGTTAGTAAAACCATTTAAAATGTTTGTAATATGCTCATTGAGCCTGACCGAAAGGGGTCTTTTGGTTCTGCCAATGTATTGCAGCCCACATGGGCATTGGAGTAAGTAGACCACTCCTACAGTGGAACAAGTTATGAATGGTTTGATCTTATGCTCCTCTGAGGTGGATGTAGAAGTAAAAACATGAGTGCGTCTCTGTGTGCACCCATTAAGGGAGCACACCCGACAATTCCTACATTGGTAAAATCCTGTATAGGAATCCAAAAACGTCATCCTTGGAGGAGGTGGTTCTATAACGTTGGGGGCCAACCTGTGTCTTAAAGCTGAAACACCTCTGAAGATGACTTGTGGAACAGAGGGTAAAGCAGGACCAAGTATGGAATCATTTAATAAAATGTGCCAATGTTTTCTGACTAATTTTTTTATATTTTGATGTTGGGTGGAAAAAGTAGTCAAAAATGGAACCATGGATAGGTTTTTATCTTTCGGAGGTTTTGTGATAAGAAGAGTTTCTCTATCAATTTTCTTAACCTCCTCCAGAGTAGCCAAAAGGGGGCCCAATGAGTAACCTTTTTCTAAAAATCTTTCAGTCAAAAGTCCACTCTGATTGAGGAACTCCTGTTGGTTGGTACAATTACGCCTAATTCGTAGATATTGACTCTTGGGCACGGACTGTAACCAGGACTTATGATGACAACTGTCAACTGGGATATATGAATTACGGTCCGTTTTTTTAAAATGGGTTGATGTTACAAAATGATTATCCATGATGGAAATCTTCAAATCCAAAAAACTAATGCTGGATTGGCTGGCCTCAAAGTCTAAATGGATACCGATAGAGTTATTGTTTAGGAGCTCCATGAAGGCCTGTAGGTCCTCATAGGATCCCTCCCATAGGAGGAGGATGTCGTCAATGTACCTTTTCCACAACTTTAGCTGTGGTGTCTGGCTAACATAGACGACATCCTCCTCCCATAACGCCATGAAGAGGTTGGCCAAACTGGGGGCAAACTTAGCCCCCATCGCCACACCTCTATCCTGGCGATAAAACTGGTGTTGGAACCAGAAATAATTGCGAGAGGCTGCGAAATGGAGCAAGTCCAAAATAAAACAAATTTGTTCATCAAATAAACCCGAATCGCGCCTATGGTAATACTCTACTGCGAATAAACCTAGGTCATGCGGAATGATAGTATATAATGATGTAACGTCCGCAGTTACGAGCCAAACATTGGGAGATGGTTTAAGACTGGACAAAATGTTGATGGTATGCCTTGAATCTTTAAGGAGTGATGGCATCGCTGCCACTAAAGGCTGAAGAAAAAAGTCTATGTACCTGCCCACCCGGGAAGTGAGGGAATCAATCCCACTCACTATGGGGCGTCCCGGGGGGCAGGTTTGACTTTTATGAATCTTGGGGAGGTAATATATTATTGGCGTTCTAGGGGCCAGAGGAACCAAGTAGGCTCTCTCCTTTTTAGTGATGATACCTTCCCTGAAACCATTTTTAACAATGCGATCAAGTTGTTCCAAATAATTTTTTTTAGGATCAGATTTCAAGGGAGTATAAGTATCACGGTCCTCCAAAATTCTGTTCATTTCCAATAAATAATCTGAACGGTTAAGGACAACAATACCGCCGCCTTTGTCGGCAGGCCGAATGACGATATCTTTGTTCTCACATAGAGAATTAAGGCCAGCCAAAAGGTCCTGGTCAACCCTACTGGATTTAACTGGAAGTGATTCTAAATCTTTAAGAAGAGCATCCCTAAATACCCTAATGGCGGGAGCCATAGTGGTTGAAGGGTTATATAAGGATGCATTAGATAGACCAGTATGCACAAAGCCTCCCACTTGATTTTGGGTATTGGAAATGGGATTGGAAATCATGTACCTCTTGATATGCACTTTGCGTATGAACTTGTGTATATCAATGTAGGTCTCAAATTTATTTAATTTACGGGGTAAGGCATATTTGAGGCCTTTATCCAGGATAAGCCTTTCAGACTGATTTAAGGCAATGGTACTCAAGTTATAAATTCCTGTTCCTGCTAAAACTTTTGCCTTTTTGACTCGTACCCTTCGCCCTCCTCTGACTCCTCTCCTGGGTCGCTTGCACGTTTCACGCCCTGACTGGGCCTGTGAAAACCCCACTGTTGTGGGGTAGGGCCAGCGGAGCCCGTACTGTTCAGAGGGTAGGCTATGTTCACAACCTCAGTCAAGCTCCCTTGTGGGGGATAGTTGACATTACTCCTTCCAAAATAATCACTAGGTCCCTCTTTGTCACGGAGGGGATAGAAGCGATTTTGTGTATCAATTTGGTAAGAAAAATCCTTGTCCTGGGTACCAAGTGGGTTATATTGATTTAAACCAGTTTGTTGAGCAAAATTGGGGGGTTGGAAATAGGGAAAACCCTGAGAGGGGGGGAAGAAGGGAGGGGGTGGTGGACCACTAGTATATTGTGGATATCCTTGAGGATAGGCTGACGGTGGGCGCCCCTGATTGGGGTAAAAATTACCCCGGTTACCACCCCTCCCTGAAAAACAATAGAACAGAATAGAATAAAAAGTAATTTGTTTTTCTAGTTTATTCTTTTCTATTATTTTCTATACTAATCTTTTGTATTCATATTCGAAATCATTATATGCAAAATTCGAATTTTGGAAGATGTCATATACCGTATTTATCGCGGTATAACGCGCTCCCGCGTATACCGCGCACCCCTAAAGTGGCCCCCTAACCTGTGGAAAAAAAAAAATTTTTGTTTTTTTTGTACTTACAGTTTTGGTGTCTTGCGCGGCGTCCATCGGCAGCCTCGTCGGCTTCGGGTGTCCTCTTCGGCGGGTCCGGCGTCCTTCTGCGGCGTCCTCCCTGCTCGTTTCCCGCCACGAGTTTGAATACTGCGCCGGCATATACCGAGCGCAGTACACTCGGGTATCTTCGGGCAGGCTCGGCAACTGTCGCGCTGATGTCCTGTACGCTCAGGACGTCAGTGCGAGAGGCGCCGAGACTGCCCGAAGATACCCGAGTGTACTGCGCTCGGTATATGCCGGCGCAGTATTCAAACTCGTGGCGGGAAAGCGGGTATCGGCGTATATCGCACACCCACGATTTTGCCCTGATTTTCAGGGCAAAATAGTGTGCGGTATACGCCGATAAATACGTATATATATTATATTTTTTCGAACATTTTCCAAAATTCGAATTTCATATACTGTAGAACGAATTTGGATAGAAAAGATTAGGGTATAATTTAAATTAATAGAAAAACAAATAGAACAGAACTTATAAAAACATCTTCCGCAATTCAAGTTTCATATACAATGAATTTGAATAGAGAAGATTAGAATAGAGTACAAAAGAATAGACTAGAAAAACAATAGAACAAAAGCGAATAAAATATTATATTTTATTCTATTCTGTTCTATTGTTTTTGTAGTTTATTAACTTTTCTATTATTTTCTATTCTATTCTAATCTTTTCTATTCCAATTCGATTTCATTCTATATGAAATTCGAATTTTGGAAAATGGTTATATGTAAAAAAAAAAAAATCGAATGTGGCATTTTTTTCTAATTCGGTAGATTTTTTTCAAATGTGGTAGAACTTTTCCGAATGCAGTAGATCTTTTCTAATCTATTCTGTTATATTGTTTTTCTATTCTTTTATATTTTAGTTTCCATACATTTTAATTATTTTCCAATCTATTCTAGAATTCAAATTTATACTATTCGAATTTCGGAAGAATGTCATGTTCTATTTTATTACATTCTATTAACTTCTATTCTATTCTTTTTGATTCTATTGCTTTATTGTTTTATATTCTATTTTATTGTAGTTTTTAGAAAATCGATTTCTATTTTTTCAAATTCAATTCGAATTTGTTTTCGAATTCGATTCGAATTCGAATTTCGTTCGCGTTTTTTGAATTTGTTTAAATTCGTTAATTTTGTAATTCGGAAATTCGCATGCATACAAATTTCCGAATAATTAAAAATTTGTCCGAATTCGAATTAGTAACGAAACGAAATGCACATGTCTATACTCCTGACCACTGTATATGATATACTCCTGACCACTGTAAATGACATACTCCTGACCTCTGTATATGATATACTCCTGACCCCTGTATATTATATACTCCTGACCACTGTATATGATATACACCTGACCCCTGTATATGATATACCCCTGACCACTGTATATGATATACTCCTGACCACTGTATAGGATATACTCCTGACCTCTGTATATGATATACTCCTGACCCCTGTATATGATATACTCCTGACCTCTGTATATGATATACTCCTGACCCCTGTATATGATATACTCCTGACCCCTGTATATGATATACTCCTGATCACTGTATATGATATACTCCTGACCCCTGTATATGATATACTCCTGACCCCTGTATATGATATACTCCTGACCTCTGTATATGATATACTCCTGACCTCTGTATATGATGTACTCCTGATCTCTGTATATGATATACTCCTGACCTCTGTATATGATATACTCCTGACCCCTGTATATGATATACTCCTGACCTCTGTATATGATATACTCCTGACCCCTGTATATGATATACTCCTGACCTCTGTATATGATGTACTCCTGATCTCTGTATATGATATACTCCTGATCACTGTATATGATATACTCCTGACCTCTGTATATGATATACTCCTGACCTCTGTATATGATATACACCTGACCCCTGTATATGATATACTCCTGATCACTGTATATGATATACTCCTGACCCCTGTATATGATATACTCCTAATCACTGTATATGAGATACTCCTGACCACTGCACTCTAGGCCCATTATTCAGGGTTACCTCTAACCGGATGACCTGTGAAGGCTTTTAACCACTTCCCACCCGGCCTATAGCAAAATGATGGCCGGTAAGTGGTTCAATTATCCTTACTGGCGTGTTTGCGCACCCTAGGATATGCCGAGTAATGCCTGCCAGTGCATCAGTGATGCATATTAGTGGCACCCATCAGTCCTGCCATCAGTGGCCATCCATGTTGCCTATCAGTGCTGCATGTCAGTACCCATCCGTGCCATCTCATCGGTGCCGCCTTATCAGTACCCATCAGTGTTGCCTATAAGTGCCACTTATCAGTGCGGCCATATCAGTGCCCATCAGTGAAGGAGAAAACATATTCATTTACAAAATTTTATAACAGAAACAAAGAGAAATGTTTTGTTATTATTATTAATTCATTACGTTCCATTCGTTTAGATGCGGCATTCGTTATTTCGGATAAATCATATCCATTACGTTCACTAACAGCTAAATTTGAAAAGAAAATTCGGATACCGATAATTTGTTATTATTTCGGATTTTCGAATTTTGAATTTCCGGATTTTCACATTTACTCAAATGAATGAATGTCGATCATAACTAATGACCCGAAAAACGAAGAAACAAATGAAAGGAAAACAAAGAAATGTTTGGTCAGTGCACATGTCTACAGCTTAGTAGATGATAAATTAGACAGATAACTGAGAAGCCGCAGAAGTCACTCGCTAACAAGCTTTTAGATGTTTTACGAAGTTCCAAGGAATGTCTATACAAGAGGAAATCTATATGTTGTAAACGCCTAGAAGAGGCCACTTGGCATCCTGGCGTGAGTCGCTCCTTTCCCTGGTGAAATAAAAGGTTTGTTTTCCTGGAGTCCGTGTCCGGAGTCCATTCCTGGTTTCCCAGAACTCAAAGAGCCGTTTTGCTGCAACATTTATCTGGTGCATTGGCCGGGAAACCAGGTGTGACGGCTGTGACAGGTGACAACACCACCAGCAATTCTTCTCATTCCACCGACACACACAACTTTTTTTTCTCTTCAATACATTTTTTTATTATAATTTTTACTTTTAAACAGATTACAGTCATAGAATCAGGAAATAGTAAAAAGGTAGAAATGCAATTGGTCAGGAAAATGACTTGTCTGGAATGTGGAGGCGGAGTCGTACAATACAATACACAACGTGTTACATTATTATAATAAAGTATTGTAGAAAAGATCACACCATAGAAAATGGGGGAAAAGGAGAAGATAAACCCGGATATTAAGGGGGAATTTGTGTACGAGGAACACCTTAACAATCACCACCATTTTATTCTCTAGAGTGTTAGAAAAAAATATATACAATGTTTGGGGGGTTTTAAGTAATTTTCTAGCAAAAAAACAGTTTAATCTTGAAAGGACAAAGTCTGAAAAACAGGCCCCGGTCCTTAAGTGGTTAATAATCAATTCCACTTCTATATCCCGGGGGGAAGGACATGAAACAAAAAAAACACAAGTACCATAGTGCTCTCTGCTTCTGAATTTATTATAAAAGCCCCCCTAAAAAGTTACACTTACAATAAAAACAGCAAGTATCAGATCACCAGCTCACTCACCGCCGATCGACATTCACATTAGATTTTATTAATGATTGATTGTAATATGTTTATAAAGTGATATAAGCTCATGAAATGTGGGAGGGGTAACTCGGCTCGTTGGTCTAGGGGTACGATTCTCGCTCGGGGTGCGAGAGGTCCCGTGATCAAATCCTGGACAAGCCGTAGTTTTATATATTATTATTATTTTTTAGGATCGGTGTACAATTGATTTTTCATATATGTGATTGATTCATACATATTTATGTTTTCTATAATAATTTTTAATGAATGGACAACGAGGTCCTAATAAAGATAGAATTTGTCCCCGTAGATAAAGATATACATAGGAACATCTTTTCATTTTATTTTAGACTTGTTTTTTTATTGTATGTATATGGCGATACATCGCACACTCATGTGGAGATTAGATTGTAACGGGACATTACCACGGAGCTCAGCGGTGTGATCGAGTGAGAGCGCCCTGCTGGTTTGCAGATTCGGGTGACACGCTCTCCAGCTCTATGAATGTGAGCTCTGTAGTCACAGGAAGAGGGCGTGTCCTCACAGACTGTGGTGATGCCTGAAGGGTTGCCTAGGCAACAGGCAGGTATATAAGGTTTCACCTCATTTGACCCATCCATCTACTGACGAAGGCCAATGAGAGGCCGACACGCGTTTAGAAGGGAGAAGCCCTATCTGTGATGTCAGGCGAAGTGCCGTGGGTCTAGACCGGCGGTGAATGAGCTGGTGATTTGATACTTGCTGTTTTTATTGTTATTTCTTGTAAGTGTAACTTTTTAGGGGACTCTAGCTATGACTAAGCACTAGTTTCAGTGCGAAACGCGTCAGCAGTCGGGTTTTATTTTGCTGTGACTTGTAGTGCTGTCCTTCTTTTACTAAAGGCGACAATTTGTTCAGAGTGCGGCTGTCCAGAGACAATTTTTGTTCCTGTGTAACTTTTTAGGGGGGGTCTTTTATAATAAATTCAGAAGCAGAGAGCACTATGGTACTTGTGTTTTTTCTTTCATGTCCTTCCCCCTGGGATATAGAAGTGGAATTGATTATTAATAAGTGAATGGAGGAAGGTGGTGTTTGGAGACAATTTATACGTTGATTCCCCACACAGAGGTGCAGTCTGGAGACTGTAGGAATTACTACCATTGGTAAAGTGGACGGATCGTGATCGGACACAAGGAGTGATCTGTCTATGAGTTTTATACTCACCCTTGAGGTGAGCATGCATTTTAGCAGGTGGGGGTGCGCACTGAATATTGGATCCATTTAAATCGGATTTTTCACAGCGGTGACAGCTTTGGAAACCTCCATATGAACTGTTTTTTTATCATTTATTTCTTTTTTCATAAATAGTTTTATGGAATGTATAATTATTTGTTTCTATAAGATTTATAGATACGCAGCGCTGCACTATTTTCACACAATTAATACGCAGCTTTTACTTTTCAGAGGTGCGATATCCTTCTCTGTACAATCCGTGTTTTATTGATTGCATGGAATATTGGAATTTTCTGAGATTGTGGATTTGGGGTTTTCATGAGCTGGAAGCCACAATCATCACAATGATGACAAATCACGGCTTGAACCCTCTTGCTTTGCATGTAATGAGTCTCTCTCATATATTAGTCTCGCCTTTTAAGTTGCATTAGTGAAATAAATGAACTTTTGCACCATATTCGAATTTTTCGAGTTTCACCCGTATATCAGGGTGTGCTTCTTCCCCACATGTCCAGCAACATTCACATACAAGACATTTCCCGCACTCACTAATACACCTCAAGGGTTGTGTGGGACACCTGATGTACAGGAAGACAGGACTTCAGTGAGGAACATTTCCCTCACTCAGGACAGGAATATGGCTTCTCCCCCGTGTGAGATCTCTGATGTGTGGAAAGACTGGACTTATCTGAAAAACATTTCCCACACTCAGAACAGGAATACGGCTTCTCCCCCGTGTGAGATCTCTGATGTCTGAAAAGATTGGACTTATCTGCAAAACATTTCCCGCACTCAGAACAGGAATACGGCTTCTCCCCCGTGTGAGATCTCTGATGTGTGGAAAGATAGGACTTCTCTGAAAAACATTTTCCACACTCAGAACAGGAAAAAGGCTTCTCCCCCGTGTGAGATCTCTGATGTGTGGAAAGATTGGACTTCTCTGAAAAACATTTTCCACACTCAGAACAGGAAAAAGGCTTCTCCCCCGTGTGAGATCTCTGATGTTTGGAAAGATTGGACTTCTCTGAAAAACATTTCCCGCACTCAGGACAGGAAAAAGGCTTCTCCCCCGTGTGAGATCTTTGATGCATGTTAAAATTGGACTTTTTTGAAAAACATTTCCCGCACTCAGAACAAGAATGCAGCTTCTCACCTGAGTGAGACCTCCAATGTCTGTCAAGATGTGATTTATCTATAAAACATTTCTCGCACTCAGAACAGGAATACGGCTTCTCCCCCGTGTGAGATCTTTGATGTGTGGAAAGATGGGACTGCATTGAAAAACATTTCCCGCACTCAGGACATGGAAATCTCTTATGTGTTGGAAAGACAGCACCATCCCGCACAGTCTGAGGTTCCTCAGGATAAGAGGAATACGATGGGCCGGCACGGTCCCGCACAGTCTGAGATTTCTCAGGATGATAGGAATACAATGGTCCGGCACCGTCCCGCACAGTCTGAGGTTCCTCAGGATAAGAGGAATACGATGGTCCGGCACCGTCCCGCACAGTCTGAGGTTCCTCAGGATAAGAGGAATACGATGGTCCATCTACACTGTGTGGTGCCGGATGTACATTTGAGGTAGTCGGGTTTTCTCCTGGACTATACTGTGTGATGTCCTCATCTTCTACTTTACAGTCTGGAGACAAAGTGAGACAATCCTCTGAGGTTTTCCTCATCTCCCGTCCATCTACTAAAATAGAAATACAAAGATTATTACTAGACATCAGCTGATTGGTTCCCCTAAACCAGGACTCCGCCCACATCAGGCAGCTTTGTCTCTGAGGATCTTACAATTCCCCCCTCAAGGTAACTAGTAAATGGGTCCTCTGATCTCCTACCAGATCATTTCTTTATTCATGGACCTTAGTCAGAGAGTGAGGAATCAATGAGAACTGTCTTTTATAGGAGCGACAGTGATGAGGGGATTATGGGACGAGGGTCAGGAGTATGTAATGTACAACATAGAGTATATAGTGCAGGGGTCAGGAGTATGTAATGTACAACATAGAGAATATAGTGCAGGGGTCAGGAGTATGTAATGTACAACATAGAGTATATCGTGCAGGGGTCAGGAGTATGTAATGTACAATATAGAGTATATAGTGCAGGGGTCAGGAGTATGTAATGAACATGTAGCACCCTGGTGTTTAGGAAGGGTGGCTAATAAATTGAGTTCACCAGGTGGTAGTTATCCTTGCTTATTGTTAGGAGATCTACTGATTCCTCTCTAACTTTGGATTTGCACCTTTTCTCTTCCGTCACTAGGTGGCACTAGATAGACAAGGGTGTAGCAAGGTCGGATTATGAATGGATGGGGTGCCTAAGCCAATTTGCAGGGGTTTCTTTTGTCCCTTGGCCTGCTGGGAGAGACTATTTATTTGGGAGGAGTCAGGTGATCGAGGTTTTGTGCCACCTGGACAGCTGTCTGGGTGGACGTGTGTTATGTTGCCCAGGTTCTTAGGCCGGAAGCCTGAGGCCTATCCAGGAGCAAGAGAATCAGCGCAGGATTGGGACTGCAGGATTGGAGTCCAACTGAGAGTAAAGATTCAGCCGAACAGGGAACCAGTTGTGGTTGGAGGTGGAGGGGAAGCTGTCGTCACTAAGGAACCATCCATCTTGTTACCAGAGACTACAGTTGGTGAGCTGGAGCCAGTACCAGAGCAATCTTCTCTCCAGCCTGGGACATTAAAGAAGTGGGAAAGCTTCAGCAGGTGCCAAGCCAGGGGCCCAGCAGGTTAGCGGGGGTGACGCTCGAGGAATATACAGCGGGTTAGCTGTAGAAGAGCTCAGGAGATTCAGTGGCCACTGAATCTGGAAGTCCAGTGAGTAGGGAGGAGCCTAACACCTCCCGGTTCGGTTCGCGGCAGAACAAGCGAATAGACCGAAAGTTTCTGTGAACATTCGAACACCGTTAAAGTTCTTGGGGCCCGAACGTGAAAATTCAAAAGTGCCCGCAGGCTCTATATACTCTGAACAGCAGTATACAGGCGGTCCCCGGGTTACAAACAAGACAGGAACTCTAGGTTAGTTCTTAAGTTGAATCTGTTAGTAATTTGGAACTGGTACATTTTGTAAGTGTAGCTCCAGCCAAAAAATCGAATTTGAAGCTTTTTGGAAAACATAGGGAAGGGTTATCACCCCTGTAACATTTGTTTTGCTGTCTGTGCCCCGTGTTCAGAAGATTTCACCTCACTTTCTGTCCCAATGACAATTGGATTTGGAAAATTTGGGGTTATTAGGGAAACAAGGATTGGTGATAAAGCATCAGTGGAGAGGAGACACCTTTTTCCTATATTAACTCTTACAGGAGAGAATTTCCCTTCCTAGGGGGAGATTTCCTCTCACTTTATGTTGTCTCCTTCCGTTTGTAAGTAGGAGTCGTTTGTAAGTCGGATGTTTGAAAGTAGGGGACCGCCTGTATATACTATACGGCCTGCCCTATATACTCTGCAGAAAATCGTGCCTTAGCTGTTGGTGGTACCAGAACACAGTAAGTCCTCACCGTTAACTCTTGGTGGGTGCAGGAACGGGTCCTGCTGTGAAATATTAGATCAAAAAATGTAATTAACAGGGGCAGAAAAATTGGGCCTTAGGCAGTGGCGGTAGTGCCCTGAAACAAAAATATTCTTAGAAGCTATCAACATGAACATTGAGGAGGAATAGGATAGTCACTAAGCATAATAGGATAGTCACTCAGCATAGGCAGTCTTCAAGGGATCCCACATCCATAGAAAAATCAATTGGTTACATCAGCATCAGGTGCTTGGTAGCTGGAGATCCAAGACTGATTAATTTTTATGAAAGTGAGCCGATCAACAGAGTCTGTGGACAGGCGCACTCTGTGATCGGTTAGAAAGCCTCCAGCAGCACTGAATGTGTGATGGATGTAGGACAGACCAGTAGCTCAATTGCATATTGTGCAAGCTCTGGCTCATCTGCGATTCCCCTGTTTTTAAACGAATTAGACAACGTTGTCTTATTTTTTAATTGTGTAAACCAATCCATCTATCTGTCACCCCTTTTTGATGAACTATTGCGGTGTGTTTTTCTATGATTAAAGTTCATTGTACCATCCATAGTGGTCTGTTTTGGTCTACTTTGAGAGAACTTTATTTTCTCACTGTAACGGACATATGCATGCTGCCGGGACATCGATAATCTTCATGCAGGGAGGACTATAAGGAACTGCATGGCTTGTCACAATTGGATGTACCACATTGTATTCTGAGCTCAAAGGGTTAACTGGACAAAGGGTCTCTTTCACTGCTGAATGCTAATGTTCCCTTTGCATAGCTAATGAACTCTCTCTTGTGTAGGTAACAGCCCCCCTGTGAGGTGTATGCTGATGGGGATTATGTGTGAGTGATAATTGTTTTAAAGGTTAATTGAATTCTATTGTCTGATCAAGTTAAGTTGAGGAGCCAAAACGTCTAGCGGCTGATTGGCTCAAGGGAAGGTCATTCTTTCAAAGTATGTGTATTGAAGCCCCCCCTGGGTGGGGGGGAGTGTCATTTGTTTCTGTACAGTTTGTAACCAGATATAAGGAAGAAAAATGTGGCATTAAAAGTCAGTCCTGCTTGACTCTGCAAACGTAGCCCGTCTCGTTTCTTGGAAGGGCGTTCGATGGGATATACCGGCGGTACTTGCATATCGCAGCTTGCCAGGGAAAAGGACGTCTCCAACGGCTGAGACCCTCTCACCAGTGGGTAGCCGTTACATTGGTTGGCAGCGGTGGGATGGTCCTTTTATCCAAAGAGCAAGTGCTGAATGGAGTCGCAGTACGCCAGGCTGAAAAGATCCACACTAAAAGATCTATTGGAGAGTGGTGGTAGGAGCGCCAGCAACAGACCACGGAGGGAGCTGATAGCTGAACTGCTGGGGCTGGACGAAATGCATGGATCCATGGAAGGAACGGAGCCCCTTGCACCTGTCAGCGAGGAAGATGTAATTACTGGGATTGTACAGCGGAGATTATCCTTGTATCCAGAAACGTCCGTGGAACTAATAAACCAGCTGTTCCGGGAAGCAAGGGAAGAGATACAAACGAAGAGGGGACAAGAACTGGAACTGGTAAGAGCGAGACAGCCCATTACACCTGCAGTTCCTACCCCCCACCTGCTGCTACAGGAAAGAAAATACCATTCACTGCATTTAAAGCTTTTGTAGAAAGTGAGGAGGAAATAGATGGATATTTGGCGGATTTTGAGAGGCAGTGCTCACTACACCAGGTACCACCAGACCAATGGGTCACTATTTTGTCGGGGAAATTGTCGGGCAAAGCCAATGAAGCCTTTCGGGCTCTCGCTCCAGAGGATAGTTTACAATACCAGCAAGTTAAAAAGGCGCTGTTAACCCGATACGCTGTAACTCCAGAAGCCTACCGCCGGCGCTTCCGGGAGTCCAAGAAGATGGCTGTGGACTCCCACATGGAATGGGCCAACCAGTTACAAAGGGTGGCATCCCTTTGGGTCCAAGGCCAACACCGGGGAGGAAGTATTGCAGCTGTTCCTAATGGAACATTTCTTCCAAGACCTGGCCGCAGACATACAAGACTGGGTACGAGATCACTGTCCCGCTAACTTAAACGAGGCGGCTCGGCTAGCAGATGAGTACGCGGAGACAAGGAAAGTAAGCCAGGGTACTATGCGGCTGGCTCAGAAGGTAGAACCGCGTACTCCAACCGTCACCCCACACCCAGAGTTTTCGGGCTCCAGTCCCACCACGTCCTCAGGGGCCTAGAAACTACCCCCGGGATTCGCCTAGGGTGACGTGCCATCACTGCAGCGACACAGGACATATTGCTCGTTATTGCCCTTTGAGAGCTACAAATAACAATTGGAGACGCACAACACCCAACACAGAGGTCACTCCATCACGTCCCTCTGCGGTCCACTGCCTGGAGACCGAGGGGGGCCCTGAGGAATGTCTGGGAATTTGGTATGAGGCAGACCCAATACAAGCAGCCTCTCCGGATAACCATCAGCATCACCGTCAGGAGGTACGAGTGAATAGACAAGTAGCACAAGGCCTAAGAGATTCCGGGACTACTATCACTCTGATTCAAAAACATCTGGTAAAGACAGAGAACGTGTCCACTCGCACAGTTGCCGTCCGGGTCGCAGGGGGTGCTGTATTTCGCGTACCCACCACCCGGGGTGCACTTAGACTGGGGAGCCGGGTCAGGAAAGACCACAGTTGGTATCATGGACAACCTACCTGCCGAGGTGGTGCTGGGCAACGACATTGGCCCTCTGACTTCGGCTTATTTACCTACACCTGCTGCTGCTTGTCCCGTGACCACCCGCGTTGCTGGAATCAACCCGCTTGCTGCTGAGACCCGGGTAAGACTACCTTCCCCGACATGTACTGTAGATCTGGCACAATATCACAGTCTAAAATGGGAATGTGACAAGTTGGCCAGTGAGAAATCAGAGATGCAACGACACTATGTCATGTATTATGAGATGTCCTGTGGCTTGAACATTGAAATGCACAAACAGGCGGAAATTGTCAAAAGATTAAATGGGATTTGCATCCAGGTGGTGCCGTATCTGTCCCAAGAGCATCAGCAACAGGTTTTGGGAGCCATTGAGAGAGCAAAGCAAGTGACTGTTCCAGAATTGAATTCTATTATTCACCGTCACCATCAGCTACCGACCTGGTAAGCCAATGGGGAGGCCGACGGACTGTCCAGGCAAACGGAACTTTTACCCTAACAGCAGACCGGACATCCCCAAGTTGATCCGAAAAAGATCAATCCGGGTCTGCCGGAGTGTTCCACAAAAGGGGAGTAGTGTAACGGACATATGCATGCTGCCGGGACATCGATAATCTTCATGCAGGGAGGACTACAAGGAACTGCATGGCTTGTCACAATTGGATGTACCACATTGTATTCTGAGCTCAAAGGGTTAACTGGACAAAGGGTCTCTTTCACTGCTGAATGCTAATGTTCCCTTTGCATAGCTAATGAACTCTCTCTTGTGTAGGTAACAGCCCCCCTGTGAGGTGTATGCTGATGGGGATTAGGTGTGAGTGATAATTGTTTTAAAGGTTAATTGAATTCTATTGTCTGATCAAGTTAAGTTGAGGAGCCAAAACGTCTAGCGGCTGATTGGCTCAAGGGAAGGTCATTCTTTCAAAGTATGTGTATTGAAGCCCCCCTGGGTGGGGGGGGGGGGAGTGTCATTTGTTTCTGTACAGTTTGTAACCAGATATAAGGAAGAAAAATGTGGCATTAAAAGTCAGTCCTGCTTGACTCTGCAAACGTAGCCCGTCTCGTTTCTTGGAAGGGCGTTCGATGGGATATACCGGCGGTACTTGCATATCGCAGCTTGCCCGGGGAAAAGGACGTCTCTAACGGCTGAGACCCTCTCACCAGTGGGTAGCCGTTACACTCACTTTTTTGCTAGATTTTTCTAGGCCATCAGAACTGCATTGACATAGTATTCTATGTGAATGAGACTTGGATAGATGCACTGAACTATATGTAGATTTATATATACTACCTCTTTGTAAGGTATTTATAATCGGTTGATCCAGGCATTACTCCATATTTTTCGCTCTGTCCAACGAGGCCAAGACATTGCCTTGCACATGCTGGTAGAGAGCCGGAATGGTCTTCCGTGAAAAGAAATGGCGTTTGGGAACATGCCACTGAGGTACCGCACATTCCACAAATTCACAAAAGGGGACAGAGTCTACCAGCTGAAAAGGCAGCAGTTGCAGTGCTAGCAATTTAGCCAAGCTAGCATTCAGACGCTGAGCATGTGGATGGCTGGGACCATATTTCTTTCTATGATTTAGCAACAGGGGTAGGGAAATTTGCCTGCTACAATCGGATGTTGGGACACCTAATTCTACACCTTCATTCCTCTCAGTGCAGGTTTCTGAGAG
Organism: Rana temporaria; assembly: GCF_905171775.1. Classification (NCBI taxonomy): domain Eukaryota; kingdom Metazoa; phylum Chordata; class Amphibia; order Anura; family Ranidae; genus Rana; species Rana temporaria. The sequence continues at coordinate 399,087 of NW_024404456.1, forward strand.
GACTGAGTGTATAGTGGGGTTGGAGATCCCAGCTGATGAGGAGCTAGGAGAGGTCCGCCTTCTTCTTTCATGTGGGTCTTTTAAGTGCTGTTGCCAACGGACTGCATGGGAGGTCGTCATATGTCTGGTCAAGCATGTGGTGCCCAAGCGGTTGCTGTTTTGGCCACGCTTGATACGCTTCAGATATAATGTTGCAAACAGCAACGGTGCGATCTGTTGCACATGTGTGAAAAAAGGCCCACACCAAAGAACTTTTCAAAATACGTGGGGAGTCAGTAGCGCCCTGCACATGCTTAGCTCTGCAGTGTGATGCAATAGGGTAAGCTGCCCCCTGGAGGGCATTCTGCCTTATTGAATATGTTCCTCCTCCTCCTCTCTTCTATCAGGCACCCAAGTAGAGTCAGTGACCTCATCATCCCCTCCCTCCTCCTCACTGGAGCAAACTTGGCAGTATGCTGCAGCTGGGGGAACATGACTGCCAGTTTCTTGTCCTTCTTGGGCGCCCCCTCTTTCTAGGCTCACGTTACTCCCTTCCTCAACCTGGGTCCCATCATCAGAGCCTTCAAAACGCTGCACATTCTCCTGCAGCATGTACCCGACACTGTGGCCGAACAGTTCGGGGGACTCCTCTGTGCACGATGGTGGGGCTAGGGAAGGATTGACTGATGACATGGAGCCAATGGAATAGGCCGTTGTGGCAGCTGCATTGGCAGGCAAACTACTCTGAGCCTGGGTGACAGAGGATGAGGAGGATAAGGACGGCTTTGTTATTCACTCCACCAACTCTTCTGCATATTGTGGCTCAACGCCGAAAAAAAAGGACATAAGCGTGGGGGGCGTGGACTTAGTCCCCCTGAGCCATGATTGGCCAATTATGGCTCTCTTTGCTGATGGCGCTGGGATTGGCCAAAGAATGCGGGTCATAGTGCATGCTTTGGCCAATCATCACACAGCAATGAACTGCGATCTCACAGTACATTATGGTGCGTGACGCGGCACTCGAATTTGGCGCGAACGCCCCATAATGTTTGTTTTTCGATGAACGGACGAACAGCCAATGTTAGAGTGGAACTCATGTTCGACCCGAACATAAATCTCATCCCTACTAGTGAGAGACCGGGAGCACGGGGAGAGAAGATCTGCAGTGAGGCTGTGTGAGAAGAAGAGAAATATTCTGTGTTACCAAGAGTTATGTAGAACTAGCGTTAGTGACTGTAACAAGATTTGTTACCATAGGAGACGGCGGTCCTACCTATACAGAAGTGGTGTCCGGCTGGAGGCCTTTCACTGTATAGCAGTCTACCTATAGAAGTCTCGGAGTCTGACAATTGTCATTGCATCTACTCAAATGTGTCCTGGCCCTAAACCGGCTCTCCAACTGTTCTTGTTCAGAGATAATAAAGAGTATGTAATGTACAACATAGAGTATATAGTGCAGGGGTCAGGAGTATGTAATGTACAACATAGAGTATATAGTGCAGGGGTCAGGAGTATATAGTGTAGGGGTCAGAACTCATGATATTGGAGTTCAGTAATCAGTGGTGGATGAAATGTTTCCTGGAGACAAGTTGCAGAGATCCCACACCGCTGCCTCCCATCTCCTGAGACTGCACTCAGTGACTTGGGTCTGAGACTATACAGACATATCCCTCCACCCGGCACAGCCAGCAAATAACAGAACAAGTAACCCGGGAGAACTGTTCTGTCAGAGATCTCACTAGACCCGGGCATGGGGCAGAAGACCCAAGGTGCATACCCCAGGTGTCTAGGTCAAGCAAACCCTATGGTGAAAATCAACATTTTGCTGCCAGCTGAACCCCAGAATCTCCATAAATTCAGTCTAGAGACATAAATTGTGTCTGCAGCACAGAGAAGGAAGATTATCCGAGAGAAATACAGGAATACAGGACGGGGAACACAGCTCAGGAAAGTGACCAGGGGATTACAGGCTGATATCACCCAGTCCCCGCCCTACTCTGGACCAATCAGTGAGCAGTATGGGTGGAGGAATGGATTTAGTGTTAATGACCCACCTGTGCTGATCTCTGTAGGAGTGTCCTCCTCTATAAATGTCCCCGTTATTCCATCCTCCTCCATAGACTGCTGATCATCCCTCACATTTATTTATTTATTTATTTATTAAAATTCTTAAAAGTACAAAAAAGTACAAAACGCAGTCAGTTACCCGTAGGCCTCGATGCGCCGAGAACAACAATACAGCAACAACCAAAAAAACACACACAGGCAGCGGAACAGATCAAATTTAAAATAGTAGCAGATCAAAGAACTATAAAAACCTATGTAATTCCATAGGCTAGACTGAAAAGCTCAGTTTTTAAAAGCTTCCTGAACTTAAAAAGATCATTCTCAAGCCTTAATTTTAGAGGCAGGGAGTTCCAAAACTGTGCTCCCTGGACCGCACTCGTCCTCCCTCCGCATTTTTTCTTACGAAATTTAGGAATCACCAAAGTTTCCAAATTAGCCGACCTTAAGGTACGGTTGGGCACATACTTGGTGAATTTTTGCTGCAGGTACACTGGCCCCTTGCCATGGGTAGCCCTGTGCACCATGCATCCAGTCTTAAACAGAACCCGTTCCTTCACGGGTAGCCAATGCAGGGCTCTCAGCGATGGCGTGATGTGGTCACGACGACCAACACCCGTGAGTAGCCTCGCAGCGGCATTCTGAATAAGCTGTAATTTGTGCATGATGTTATTAGGTAAACCCAGGTACAAAGCATTACAATAATCTAATCGACTTCCAATAATGGCATTGACCATGGAGATCTTATGCGATTCTTCAATGAAGCGAAAAGTCGACCTCAGGAGTTTCAAGTGGAAGTGACAAGAACTCACCACCTGGTTTACCTGTGGTCGTAGCGTCAATCTCTCGTCCAAGATGATTCCCAAATCCCTGACCTGGGTGACTGGCACTGGGACCGATGAAAACGAGTCCGGCCAGGTAGGGAAACCGCCCGACCATGGCTGATTGCATAAAACCATGCACTCAGTCTTGGAGCCATTGAGCATAAGATAATTGGCCCCCATCCAGGCTTGAATTTCCTCCAGGCAGGTGGCCAGAGTTATCTGTGCCCCCCCATCCCTGGGCAGAGGAATGTAGAACTGGGTGTCGTCAGCGTAGACATGAAAAGATAGGTTGTGGCGGCGGATGATATATAGCAGAGGCCTCAGATAGATGTTGAACAGGAGCGGCGATAACGCCGACCCTTGAGGGACTCCACAGAACAGGGGACTATCAGAAGAGCAGTGCAGTCCCAGCCTTACTCTCTGAACCCTGTCCAGCAGAAATGAGGTCATCCATGCCAATGCTATACCATCAATGCCTGCCACAGTCCCTAATCGATCAAGCAGTCTAGAATGATCGATGGTATCGAATGCTGCCGACAGATCCAGCAATACCAAGGCCGAAGCCTCATTTCTGTCCAGGGCCCAGAGTAGATCATCCTGGACTTTGGTCAAGGCGGTTTCAGGACCTCTTCCTGGTCGGAATCCAGATTGAAAATCATCGAGAATGGAATTGGACTCGAGATGGGGCTGAATTTGCCACACTGCGGCTCGTTCCATGATTTTTGCCAGAAATGGTAGAGTTGAAATGGGACGATTATTGCTCAACACGGAGCGTGCCAGGTTAGCTTTCTTCAGCAGGGGAATAATCACCGCCCGCTTCAGAATACCCGGCACTGTTCCAGTGGAGAAGGAAGTATTTACAATGTCGGCAATAAAGGGGGCCAATGTCTCTGCGGCGTCCTTCACTAGTTGCGCAATGCAAGGATCAAATGATGAGGACGAGGCTCTAAGAGACTTGAGGATATTCAGAATATCTAAAGTAGAGACATCCACAAAACTAGAGAATCTTGTACCTTCATAGATGGGACAATATTCCTCAATATCTACTACTTTGATATTGTTCCTAATAATTTCTATCTTTTCATTAAAATAATTTGATAAAATATTACAAAACTCTGGTGAAGCTTCTTCTTCCGGCTGTCTACATGCTGGATTAGCTAGATTTTTCGCAACTCTAAAGAGTTCAGCTGCTGCATTTTTAGCATTAGCAATTTTTTCAGAGAAAAACTGCTTTTTGGCAGTTTGTATCCCTAGTTTATAGTTCCTCAGGGCTGCGGTATATACCTCCTTGGAGGCGGGCGCCGGATTTTTTCTCCACGCTTTCTCCGCTGCTCTGCACTTCCATTTTAAACTTCTGGTCACCTGGGTAAACCAGAGGGGATTATTATTTGCTTGCCTAATGCAATGATTTCTCTTTAGGGGGGCTAAGTAGTCGAGCGCTTTTGTAATAGCCGTATTGAAAAAATTAATTTTCTCAGCTGCGACTTTAGTGGACTCAAATGATGCCTTATCAATATTCAACAGGAAGTGGTTACTAAAAGCCTTAACAGATATTTTAGTGAGATTTCTCGAAAATTTTGGAATACTGTTCCTATTAGGAACATGAGGTGACTTTTTGCGAAATTTATGGCTGTGATCAAATAATATTAATTTGTGATCACTCCATATAATCTCTTTCGGGGGATATACTTTCTCTATACATCCTGACTGGAAAAGCCAGTCCAGGGTGTGGCCCGCTTTATGAGTAGCCCCTATGACATCTTGGCTATAGCCAATGGAGTTTGCAAATGCAATCAACTGCTGGGCTTCCGAATTATTTACATCGTCAGCCCAGCAATTGAAATCTCCCAAGACTATAGATTGGGCATATCGCAGGGATTGGGTCGTTAGGAGTTCACACATCTCCTCGCCAAACCTAGCTTTAGCGTTAGGAGGATGATAAATCACTGCCATTCCTATGGTTACTTCAGGGCTCAAGTTGCACTGCAGGAAAAGTGTCTCCATAGACGCATAAGAATCCTGCGTGCAAGTTTTTATAATTTTCAACTTAGCCTTGTATATGCAGGCAGTTCCTCCACCTCTCCCCGAGCTACGGTCACAAGATAGTAGCTTATACCCAGGCGGGACCAATTCGTCCAGTCTGGGCGGGGAAGCAGGAGAGAACCAGGTTTCCGTGATTAGCAGGTAATCTAAATCATACTCTAATAAGGTGTCATAAATGGCTGTCGCGTTTTTTACCGCAGACCGCGCATTAAGAAGTCCTCCTTTTATTGTAGAATTTATTTGTTTATGGGCTGGGGTTTTTTCATCTATCAAAGTATCTGCATTAGCAACTTTTGGTACTGACAAGATTTTCTCAGCTATAAGATTAAAATTAAAATCAAGCAAATTATATTTATTCAATTTCATCAAGGTTCTAACGGGAACATGTCCTTCCATATTAAAGGTTTTTAATTGGACAGAAGAGTACACAGTTCTGCTCTGACTTTGAGGACTATAATGGATGGTCGATACCATAACGTCCCGCCTACCACCAGTTTCCATGATAAATAAATGTAAAAAATACTAAAACTCTTACCAGGAAGACTAAGCTGTTATAATTAGCCGTACTATGTCTATAAAAGCAACTGCTACCAAGAATCACAATCAAAGGCTCACCTCGACTGCTGCATGGTAAAATTTGTGCCCAACTCAAAAAAGGGGGGGGGGAACCCACCCGACCCACCCCGGACGGGCACAGACGGGCTTCCCTCTGGCGCGCCTCCGGCGCGCCGCCGGCGCCCGCTGCGCTCCGCACAGCGTCCCGCCGCCTTTGAAGGCCTGCTAGACCCCACCCACAGTGGGGAATTAGTCCCAGCTTCTCCCAGAGAGGGAAAGCTGATTGCTGATGACTGCTGATGACACTGCACCTGTGCGGCCTCTCCAGAGGCAACTTTACACAGCAGTGGGAAAGGGGCTGTTTGAAGAAAGTCACTCCAGGGGACACAGTCAGGTACAGTCAGGAACTGAAATTAAAATAATGCTGCCCTTCGCTCACCAGTGAGCCGTCTTGGTGCTGCTGATTGTGATACTGCTCCGCACAGCGTCCCGCCGCCTTTGAAGGCCTGCTAGACCCCACCCACAGTGGGGAATTAGTCCCAGCTTCTCCCAGAGAGGGAAAGCTGATTGCTGATGACTGCTGATGACACTGCACCTGTGCGGCCTCTCCAGAGGCAACTTTACACAGCAGTGGGAAAGGGGCTGTTTGAAGAAAGTCACTCCAGGGGACACAGTCAGGTACAGTCAGGAACTGAAATTAAAATAATGCTGCCCTTCGCTCACCAGTGAGCCGTCTTGGTGCTGCTGATTGTGATACTGCTCCGCACAGCGTCCCGCCGCCTTTGAAGGCCTGCTAGACCCCACCCACAGTGGGGAATTAGTCCCAGCTTCTCCCAGAGAGGGAAAGCTGATTGCTGATGACTGCTGATGACACTGCACCTGTGCGGCCTCTCCAGAGGCAACTTTACACAGCAGTGGGAAAGGGGCTGTTTGAAGAAAGTCACTCCAGGGGACACAGTCAGGTACAGTCAGGAACTGAAATTAAAATAATGCTGCCCTTCGCTCACCAGTGAGCCGTCTTGGTGCTGCTGATTGTGATACTGCTCCGCACAGCGTCCCGCCGCCTTTGAAGGCCTGCTAGACCCCACCCACAGTGGGGAATTAGTCCCAGCTTCTCCCAGAGAGGGAAAGCTGATTGCTGATGACTGCTGATGACACTGCACCTGTGCGGCCTCTCCAGAGGCAACTTTACACAGCAGTGGGAAAGGGGCTGTTTGAAGAAAGTCACTCCAGGGGACACAGTCAGGTACAGTCAGGAACTGAAATTAAAATAATGCTGCCCTTCGCTCACCAGTGAGCCGTCTTGGTGCTGCTGATTGTGATACTGCTCCGCACAGCGTCCCGCCGCCTTTGAAGGCCTGCTAGACCCCACCCACAGTGGGGAATTAGTCCCAGCTTCTCCCAGAGAGGGAAAGCTGATTGCTGATGACTGCTGATGACACTGCACCTGTGCGGCCTCTCCAGAGGCAACTTTACACAGCAGTGGGAAAGGGGCTGTTTGAAGAAAGTCACTCCAGGGGACACAGTCAGGTACAGTCAGGAACTGAAATTAAAATAATGCTGCCCTTCGCTCACCAGTGAGCCGTCTTGGTGCTGCTGATTGTGATACTGCTCCGCACAGCGTCCCGCCGCCTTTGAAGGCCTGCTAGACCCCACCCACAGTGGGGAATTAGTCCCAGCTTCTCCCAGAGAGGGAAAGCTGATTGCTGATGACTGCTGATGACACTGCACCTGTGCGGCCTCTCCAGAGGCAACTTTACACAGCAGTGGGAAAGGGGCTGTTTGAAGAAAGTCACTCCAGGGGACACAGTCAGGTACAGTCAGGAACTGAAATTAAAATAATGCTGCCCTCCGCTCACCAGTGAGCCGTCTTGGTGCTGCTGATTGTGATACTGCTCCGCACAGCGTCCCGCCGCCTTTGAAGGCCTGCTAGACCCCACCCACAGTGGGGAATTAGTCCCAGCTTCTCCCAGAGAGGGAAAGCTGATTGCTGATGACTGCTGATGACACTGCACCTGTGCGGCCTCTCCAGAGGCAACTTTACACAGCAGTGGGAAAGGGGCTGTTTGAAGAAAGTCACTCCAGGGGACACAGTCAGGTACAGTCAGGAACTGAAATTAAAATAATGCTGCCCTCCGCTCACCAGTGAGCCGTCTTGGTGCTGCTGATTGTGATACTGTCTCTTCTTCTGATTTCACCTCAAATTCTAGATCGATTGGATCTCCACTCTAACCAAGAGAATGAGAGAGAATATCATCTGTAAGATAGAATCTTTACTATTGTGACATCACATCTATAAAATCCACACATCCCCCCACAAGTCCATGTCTAGATGTTCCGTCCCACCAACCTTTAAATAAGGAGGGATGGTGTGACCTTCCTGTGTGGAATCCCGGGAATACAGAGGACGGGGACATCTCTCTGGGGGGTCTCTGTAGCTGGATGACTCCACCATGGTGTCCTGGTACAGATCTTTGTGTCCTTTTGGAAACTCTGACTCCTCCATCACCCCATCCTCATCATCCTCCTCTTTTATCTCTTCTTTAATATTGACCAGTGTGGAATCCTGAGGACGGGGACATCTCTCTGGTGGGTTCCCATTACTGGATCCATCTGTAGGAAACACACACACTGACTGAATCCATTGTTTCTATGTGTTTATCAGATGATGGGGGATCTAGGTGGAGCCTCCGTACTGCTCTCTCCTTTACAATAAAGTCTCCTCTTACCCGGTGATGTGAGGGGCGGCTGATTGTCCATCATGACGTCCTTGTAGAGATCCTTGTGTCCTTCTAAATACTCCCACTCCTCCATGGAGAAATAGACAGTGACATCCTGACACCTTATAGGAACCTGACACACACAATGATACAGTCACCATCCAGACACACCCCTTGTCTGTTACTGGATAATGTCCCAGAATTCCCAGAATCCTCCTCACCTCTCCTGTCAGCAGCTCCATCATCTTCTTGGTGACTTCTAGAATCTTCTCCATGTTGTGTCTCTCAGGTTTTAGGGAGTCACATGGAGGCACTGTGATGGTCATATGATCACCTGACTTCACAAGAGGAAATCTCTGTTTTGAGGAACCAATAGGAATATCATGTTAGAATCCCAGAATCCTCCTCACCTCTCCGGTGAGGTCTGTGCTACCGACGGCTCAGACGGCTCCAGTAAGCGGCGGAGGGCGCGGGAGAGCGGCGGGGGACCCTCTCCCGCCACCGATAACGGCGATCTCGCGGCGAGTCCGCCGCGGAGACCGCCGTTATCGTTTACAGGACTGTTGGCTCTAAAGATGCATACCACGGTTGTGGCAGCAGCTGCTGCCGTTACCGAGATATACATCTTTAAAAACAGGACGTCTTTTAGACATGGGGCGGTGGGCAAGTGGTTAATAGAGATAAGAGTGATGTCATGTGACCTCCCAGAATCCTCCTCACCTCTCCGGTCAGGTCTGTGTATTATTAATAGAGATAAGAGTGATGTCATGTGACCTCCCAGAATCCTCCTCACCTCTCCGGTCAGGTCTGTATTATTAATAGAGATAAGAGTGATGTCATGTGACCTCCCAGAATCCTCCCCACCTCTCCGGTCTGTGTATTATTTATAGAAATAAGAGTGATGTCATGTGACCTCCCAGAATCCTCCTCACCTCTCCGGTCAGGTCTGTGTATTATTAATAGAGATAAGAGTGATTTCATGTGACCTCCCAGAATCCTCCTCACCTCTTCGGTCAGGTCTGTATTATTAATAGAGATAAGAGTGATGTCATGTGACCTCCCAGAATCCTCCTCACCTCTCCGATCAGGTCTGTGTATTATTAATAGAGATAAGAGTGATGTCATGTGACCTCCCAGAATCCTCCTCACCTCTCCGGTCAGGTCTGTATTATTAATAGAGATAAGAGTGATATCATGTGACCTCCCAGAATCCTCCTCACCTCTCCGGTCAGGTCTGTATATTATTAATAGAGATAAGAGTGATGTCATGTGACCTCCCAGAATCCTCCTCACCTCTCCGGTCAGGTCTGTGTATTATTAATAGAGATAAGAGTGATGTCATGTGACCTCCCAGAATCCTCCTCACCTCTCCGGTCAGGTCTGTGTATTATTAATAGAGATAAGAGTGATGTCATGTGACCTCCCAGAATCCTCCTCACCTCTCCGGTCAGGTCTGTGTATTATTAATAGAGATAAGAGTGATGTCATGTGACCTCCTAGAATCCTCCTCACCTCTCCGGTCAGGTCTGTGTATTATTAATAGAGATAAGAGTGATGTCATGTGACCTCCCAGAATCCTCCTCACCTCTCTGGTCAGGTCTGTATTATTAATAGACATAAGAGTGATGTCATGTGACCTCCCAGAATCCTCCTCACCTCTCCGGTCAGTTCTGTGTATTATTAATAGAGATAAGAGTGATGTCATGTGACCTCCCAGAATCCCCCTCACCTCTCCGGTCAGGTCTGTATTATTAATAGAGATAAGAGTGATGTCATGTGACCTCCCAGAATCCTCCTCACCTCTCCGGCCAGGTCTGTGTATTATTAATAGAGATAAGAGTGATGTCATGTGACCTCCCAGAATCCTCCTCACCTCTCCGATCAGGTCTGTATTATTAATAGAGATAAGAGTGATGTCATGTGACCTCCCAGAATCCTCCTCTCCTGTCTGTGTATTATTAATAGAGATAAGAGTGATGTCATGTGACCTCCCAGAATCCTCCTCACCTCTCCGGTCAGGTCTGTATTATTAATAGAGATAAGAGTGATGTCATGTGACCTCCCAGAATCCTCCTCACCTCTCCGGTCAGCAGGTAGATGATCTCCAGGGTGAGGTTTAGAATCCCCTCAGTCATGTGACTCTGGTCCTCCTCCATGCTGATTGGTCATGTGATGTATACAGATTTACCTGTGAACCAATAATTGATAAGAGAGAATGATCTGGACTGTACTGGTTGTATAATATTAGTATGGGGGTGTATGGGGGATAATATGAGGGGTTCTATCATGTAAGAACACCCCCAGTGGTCTTACACACAGAGGAACATTCAGTTTAGTGTTTGATATGTTTCTGGGGTCTGGGATCCTCCTTCCCTTTGGTCTTTAACATTTCCCCACCTATGGAAATATAAAGAGATCATTCCGGCCCCATAGGTGGGGAAATGTTCTGACCCTGAAGGGGTTAATGAAGGTCTCCACACTATATATGTGTTTATCATCATCTGCTGGAGATAAAAGACGTCACAGTGACTATGGAGGAAGAGGACGGATATGACGGGGTTACTGGGTGTAAATAGAAGATAAGATCTTATTACCTCCTCTGCTGCCTCTTCCAGCAACGTCTCCTCTCTACTTCCTCCCGTCTCACCTCTCACCCGGAACTTCCTGTCTGTACCTGACATCACTTCCTGTCTTCCATAGAGACTTCTTGTCTGCCATCTTGTGGAGATCAGAGGAACTGCAGAAACGTCTCATAGTGTGAACACGGCCTTGTGCTGTGTGTGTATCAGTGGCGTCACTAGGGTTGGTGTCACCTGGTGCGGTAAAATATGGTGTCACCCCCCCCCCCCCCCAATAAAAAATTTCAAATATTTTTTACCCTACTGTTTGCTCTCTGTTCTCCTTTCTTCCCCTTTTCTCTCTCTCCCTATCCATCTTTCTTGTGCGTTCTATCCCTTCTTCTTTCTCTCCATTTTTCTTTGTCCCCTCCCCCCACCTCTCTTTCTCCAGAACCGGAATTCACATCTCAGGAGCCTATAGGCCAGGGGCGTACCTAGAGCATTTGGCACCCGGGGCGGATCCAATATCTGGCACCCCCCCCCCACGTTAAAAAGGTAAAAACACCCCACTGTGCCCCCTGCATACCTCTGCATCCTTCAATATCTTTTTGTTACTACTGTGTACCCCTCTCCACAACTGCACCTCTGGACCACTTTACATTGCACAGCACCCTGCATCACAGGACCCCTTTACATTACATAGCACCCTGCATCACTAGACCCCTTTACATTACACAGCCCCCTGCATCACTGGACCCCTTTACATTACACAGCCCCCTGCATCACTGGACCCCTTTAAAATTACACAGCACCCTGTATCACTGGACCCCTTTACATCTCACAGCCCCCTTCACCTCTGGACCCTTTTACATTACACAGCACCCTGCACCTCTGCACCCCTTTACATCACATAGCCCCCTGCACCTCTGGACCCTTTTACACTACACAGCCCTCTGCACCCCTTTACATTACACAGCACCCTGCACCTCTGGACCCTTTTACATTACAAAGCCACCTGCACCTGTGGACCCCTTTACATTACACAGCACCCTGCATCACTGCACCCCTTTTACATTACACAGCACCCTGCATCACTGCACCCCTTTTACATTACACAGCACCCTGCATCACTGGACCCCTTTTACATTACACAGCACCCTGCATCACTGGACCCCTTTACATTACACAGCACCCTGCATCACTGCACCCCTTTTACATTACACAGCCGCCTGCACCTCTGCACCCCTTTACATCACATAGCCCCCTGCACCTCTGGACCCTTTTACACTACACAGCCGTCTGCACCCCTTTACATTACACAGCACCCTGCACCTCTGGACCCCTTTACATTACACAGCACCCTGCATCACTGGCCCCCTTTACATCTCATAGCCCCCTGCACGTCTGGACCCTTTTACGTTACACAACACCCTGCATCACTGCACCCCTTTTACATTACACAGCCCCCTGCACCTCTGGTCATGTCAGCTAAAAAATCGGGATGGTGTCACCCCTCTAGTGGGTGTCACCCGGTGCGGCCCGCACCCCCCTAGCAACGCCACTGGTGTATGTACTGTATATCCTTATAGATTGGTCATCTCCACTCCCACCAAGGGGGATAGAAATATATTACTGCTCGGGGGAGGTGGGGAGACATTTTGGCCCCTTTGATTTTGCAGTAAAATTGATGTGAGATTTAGTCATGTAGAACATCTGTTATATGGATACAAAGAACCCCAGCCGAGAGTAAAGGGTGGAAATGGCTCCTGATCCCCAGATTTGGGCAATTATGTCCCCAATATAAATAGAAAAAAACCTGCGCTATGTGTAACAACTCAAATACCTCCAGAAATAACTTCTACCGGACTGCTGCTGTAACAAAGGTAAGTCTTCCCTTTATCACCTAGAAGAGCATTATGTGTCACAGCGCTGTCCTATTGTGTGTGCCGCCCATCAATTATCACAAATACACTAAAATATGTGGAGACATTCATATATAAAGTGCTAGGGGCTCCAATAATATTCTCTGCAGATCTACTGCTTCCACTTTACACCTACTTCATTCATCTTATGGTGTTTATCAATAAATGAAGTAATCTGATCCATGTGCATGAGTTTCCCCGGGTAATGAGCTGCACGTAGGAGCGTGATGTGTGTGTGGACGAGCGGGGGATTGAGGGCTGAAGCCGTCAGCACAGAGTAAAGACGCTCTCTGGAGCTGGACCCACGGTCTATTTTCTCTCACTCCCGGCTGCATTCTCTTATCTGGCACATGCCGTGGAAGCAATGACAGAGACAGCACATCCATATCTTCAGCGGGCTCTCCCCCCCACACCCGTCGGCGAAGCAGGCTGGTTTGCAGACAGCACATCCATCGTACAGCATCAGCTGGCTTAGTGGGCTCCCTCCCTCCTTGGCGAAGCAGACTTGACAACAAGGGGGACACACACGCGGTCAGCGTGTAGGAGGTGCAGAGGAGACCACAGCAGGAGGAGATCTGACCCGGAACAGAGAGAGGCTCAGCTGGACGGAGCTAGCAGCTGGCAGGTTATAAAGCATATTGTAATAGACTGAAAATGCATGCAATGGAGAAAGTTCACAGACGCAGGAGGTGAGGGGGAGTTGTTGGGGGATGGTGGTGGAGAAGGACTGGATAAGGACTAAAAAGCAGTTTAAAACTTTTTTATTGAATATAGATCCCCGAGCCTACCACTTAGCTTGAACTATTCAGCAACATGTGTCTCTACCTGCATATCTGATGGGATACCTGCTAGCAGCTGCATATACCTGCTTGTAACCCAGTCATGGACATTTGCATGCTGAATTAAGCCTGGTTATACCTTCTTTTTTTTATTTTACATACTTTTCAAAGCTACCAGTGTGTGGGGCTGGCAAAGGGAAAAGGGAAAAAAAAGAAAAAGAAAAGGGTGCACATGTGCTCGGTTGGACGGAGCTCAGCAGCTGGCAGGTTGTAAAACACATTGAAACAGAGTGAAGATGTATGCAATGAGGTGAGGGAGAGCGGGTGAGGAATGCTGGTGGATAAAGGCTAAAAAGAAGCAGCCGAAAATTCCTTACTGTATACTCCCTGAGTGTGTATGCACCCCAGTCATGGACATTTGTATGCTGAGTTAAACACTGTGATTTCTTTCTTACACACTACTTAAGAGCCACCGGTGTGTGGGGTTTGCATAAGTTTTTTCTTCTTTCCCCCTTAAGAGAAGAGAGAAGAAGAGAGGAAGAGAGAAGGGGGAAATCCTTTGTTTCTTTTTCTTTTTTTTTTTTTTTTTTATCTGCAGACTGGCAGGTCGGGGTACTGGTATACCTGTATATCTCTATAAACCATTGCAGATCCATATCAGGACAAAGAGACTGGTTGACCAATCTATAAAAAGGGACAGATTGATCCTTCATAGAGCTCCATGTCCCTGTTGTCACCTGCTGTGTCACTGCTTATTTTCTATGGAATAAACTGCACAAATATATGCCTATATGCCTATCAACTTGTCAAGTACATATATCGAAGTTGGGTCTGTGACTATAGGACTCACAAGTGAAAGCCTAAATCCAAAAATGAAACAACAGAATTAATTCTGCTAAATGGACTGACAGTATATGGGCATGTGAAGGTGATATAGGCGCATATCGCAGCGCTGCTTTCCTTCGCCCTCGCTTGTTTTGTTTGTTTTTTTTGCTTTTGCTTTTGGTCCCTCCTCCCCCCCTTCGTGGATGAAGAGACGGGCTGACTCACCTATAAAAAACGAAATAGTCGGGTCCTTTAAAATATACACAAAAATATAAACTGAAACGTGTATACACATTTGAATGTAGGTTGAAATAGGGGATATCAGCAGAATGTCCACACGTCGCCGGGCGGCTAAGCAACTATCTGGTAGTGCGAAGAGCCAGGTAAACGGGCTCAGAGCCTATCTAACGGCACCAAAGATGGATCAAGGCAGCACAATAAAGAGGACATTGGGGCAGGAGGGCTTGAAGCAGGGCTCCCCAGATCCAAAAGGGGGAGTAAAAATGGCAGGACAGGACCCCCTAGTCCAGGGACGTGGAGGGGGTGGAGTAGGGAGAGGTAATACAACACCTGGCCGAGGACAATCCCCGCTCAACTTTAAGCAAAGTAGTAGGACACCTGGAGTGAACTCTAGGGGTGCAGGAGAGGTCACCGGGCTTAGTGACCGGGGGGCAGTTACCCCAGAATTAGAACTGATAGGGGAAAGTCCGAGCCCCACCAAACTTCAGGAAGAAGGCCGTAATAATGACATCACCACAGAAATAACCAAAGCGCAAACAGAGCTGAAATTGGATTGGGACTTAAGAGAACATATAAAGGCCCTACCAACAAAAAATGACATAATGCAACTTATAAATGCTGTAGAGTCTTCCTGTAAACAGGCGGTGGAGGAGATCAGAGAAGAAGTGGGAGCACTGGGGAACAGAGTGGAAGAGTGGGAGATGGACCAGGAAGATACCAGACAGGCGGTCGCGGATCTTCAAGAAACAACAAAAAAACATGAAGAAGTGTTGAACTCAATGCTGGATCAAATGGACAATTACGAAAACCGCGAGCGTAGGCAAAATATACGCATTAGGGGCCTACCGGAAATAGAGCAACGGAACGAACTTCACTTACTAGTTACTAGGCTATTTCGGTTAGTTCTGGGGACATCTGCACCCGAAATGATCGAAATAGATAGAGTGCATCGGGCGCTCTTCCCAGCTCCTCAAGGTACAGAAAGACCAAGGGACGTAATTTGCAAAATGCATCGATACCCGGTAAAGGAAGCAATTATGAGAGCAGCAAGAGAAAGAGTAGGAATTGAATTTGAGGGAGGCCAAATTGCTCTATTCCCAGACATATCACGTAGAACACTCATGCAGCGAAGAACTATTAAGCCTTTGTTGGAAGCATTAAGAGCGGTTGATGTGAGATATCGTTGGGGGTACCCTTTCAAGGTCACAGCAACAAGAAATGGGAAGACGGCATCACTCCAAAACAAAGACGACCTACAACATTTTTTAGATGTATTGGAACTACCACAGGTGGACTTTCCAGACTGGAGATTAAAAAACCAGGGGTCAACCATGCAAAGACAAGGAAGGTGGCAGCAAGTGCCGGGTGGGGACAAATAGGGAAGGCAAAGGGAAATATTGGAAATGTATTCTGATGGGAGGGGGGGGGGTTGGTTTCTTGGTTCTAATATAGGTGCCAATCTGAGAGGGGGCGAGAGGGAGGGGGGGAGAGGGGGGACTAGTGGTGTTTTTTTTTTTTTTTTTTTTTTTTTAAGGGGTTGTTTTATTTTTTCCCCCTGTGTTTCCCCCGTTATCCTCTCCCCTCCCCCCACCTTCCCCCCTTCTTTTTTTTTTTTTTTTTTCTCTCCTTCCCGGGGAAATTGGTTGGATATCTCTGAGGTAAATATTTAAAACTTAAGTAAAATGTAAAGGTAAAATAAAATGTAGAAGGTCAATATAGTTAAAGGATAAAATGTATGGGATTAATAGAAGGGGAAGCTTGGGGAGTGGGAGGGGCCCACTATATGTCGGTGGGAGAATTTTTCCCCCGTTAGGTAGGTCCCGAGGTAAGGGACTTGGTTCTCCGTTAGGGAGTGGAGGGGGTGGGGAGTCTGGACGGGGTTGTAAGGTCTCGAACGGACAGAACATCCTCTTAGGGGGTTACCCATACGTAGATATGGTGGCTTATATGTTATTCGTGGGGTTAAGTGTATGGTCCTTTTGCTTTTTGCTTTTTTTTTTATTATTTTATTTTTTTCCCCGTTTTTTTTTTTTTTTTTGTGTGGTGTTTTTTTTATTTTTTATTTTTTTCTTTTTTTTTGCTGTCTCTCTCGCCCGCCCGCCGCCGGTCCTGTTTCAGGGCCTGTCCGCTCTTATTTCCCTCGTCCTACCGTCCCCTTCCCTCTATTTGGGGGGCTGGGGCTGGTGGGAGGAGGGAATAGAGTTTAGGGAGTAAGGACTAAAAAGATGTCAGATAAAATGAAAATTATATCATATAATACAAAGGGTCTTTGTTCAGGTTGTAAGAGGGGGCGTCTCTGGCATGAACTGCGCCACCTTGGGGCGGAAATTGTTCTTCTACAGGAGACGCACTTCGTGGAAGGGTCGATCCCCCATATGCCCCTTTTCGTATACAATCAGTGGTTTCATGCTCCTTCGCCTATTTCTGGGGCAAGAGGGGTTACAATGGGAATACATAAACAATGCCCTTTGGTACCTACAGAAGTACAAAAGGACCCGGAAGGGCGATATCTTTTTGTGAAAGGAAAAATCCAGGGCCAGTGTTATACTATAGCAACGATTTATGCCCCAAATAGTCAAACGGTTAAGTTTTTAATTAAAACCCTAGATAGGTTGGAGAAATTCAGAGAAGGTCTGTTGATCTTGGGGGGAGACTTTAATATTACTATGGACCCGAGTTTAGATACCTCATCTGGGAAAACTTTTTTGTCACAGAAAGCGCTAAGATGTGTTAAAAAGCGTCTACGTTCCCTACATTTGGTCGACAGCTGGAGGGTATTACATGAGCGGGATAGAGATTACAGCTATTTTTCCAAGACACATAATATGTATTCAAGGATCGATATGTTAATGATCGACCAATATTATTTGAGTCTGGTGGACTTTGCGACTATTGAGTCGATCACCATATCGGATCATGCACCGATAAGTTTAGGGATGAGACCAGCTTTGGTTGGGAGTAGGGAAAGAACTTGGAGACTGAATGAAGTGATATTGGACGATAAGCAAAATGTAGAATCCTTAACTGGCAAGTTGACCTCATATTTTGAGATGAATACGTCAGAAGAGGTGTCGGACCAGGTGGTCTGGGAGGCCCATAAGGCGGTAATGAGAGGGGAGTTAATTTCAATGGGATCACGTATTAAAAGAGATAGACAGAAGGAACTGACAACTCTTTTAGAGGAGATACATAACATAGAAATTAAACATAAGACCCATTTAAAGCCAGGAGATGCGCAAAATTTAGAGAAGCTTCGGGCGGATCTCAAACAGCTTCTGGATCGAAAAACTCAGAATAAAAATAGATATTTTGCCCATCGCTTTTATGAGCAGGGAAATAAGAGCGGGAGGTTAATGGCCAGACAACTAAAGAAACAACAGGAGGCGCGCCATGTACATACAATAAAGGTAGGGAGTAAACAGATAGTAGATTCTCAAGCGATAGCAGCTGAATTCCATCGGTTCTATACTTCTTTATACAATCTAGATCCAAGTGTGGGGGAGGCAGACGGGGGGGGGGGCAGGAGGAAGGGATTCGGGAATATTTAAAGGCCTCGGGACTACAAGCAATACCAACAGCAGCCCTGGAGGAAATGGAAAAACCCATCTCCATAGAGGAGCTAGAGAGAGTGATACTGGAGGCAGCGCAGGGCAAAAGTCCAGGACCAGATGGATTTACTAATATGTATTATAAAAAGTTCTCCTCTATAATCCTGACCCCCCTCTGTAGGTATCTCAACTCGGTGTCGATCTTGAGTCCATTATCGCCAGATGCTTTAACTGCTTATGTGACTGTCCTCCCGAAAGCGGGGAAGGATCCGCAGTGCTGCGCTAGTTACAGGCCCATCTCCCTCCTGAACTCCGATGTTAAGTTCCTATCTAAAATTCTAGCTTTGAGGCTACAGGATCACATTGTTAAGCTGATCCATCCGGACCAGACAGGATTTATGAAAGGCCGAGAGGCCAGAGATAATACAATAAGAGCCCTCCATGTGTTACACTGGATACATAAAGGCCCAAATCAAACTCCGGCAGTTGTGATCTCAATGGACGCTGAAAAGGCCTTTGATAGGGTGGGATGGGGATTTATGGTCGGAGTTCTGAGGGAGATGGGCCTGAGGGAAAGAATGATGGGATGGGTGATGGCATTGTATGCAGAACCCAGAGCAAGGGTTAAAGTCAACGGGAGACTATCAGATTACTTTGAAATAAAAAACGGGACTAGGCAGGGGTGCCCACTGTCCCCATTACTATTCGCTATGGTATTGGAACCTTTTTTGTGTATGATTAGAGGGAATAGGGGGATCAAAGGGATAGTTATAGGATCGATGGAACACAAGATATCCGCATATGCGGATGACTTGTTGCTATATCTTTCCTCACCTCAAGAGTCTCTGACGGAATTGATGAGAGAGATAGACAGGTTTGGCTGCATTTCCAACTTTAAAATAAATATAGAGAAATCGATGCTGATGCCGAATCAAATGCCTGCGGGGATGAAGAAAAAGCTGCAAAGATCCTTCCCCTTTGTATGGCGTTCAGACTCTATATTTTACCTGGGAACACATATAGCCCCAGATGTTAAACGTTTATATGAGTTGAATTATATACCCCTGCTCTCATCAATACTAAGAGATTTACAGAGATGGAGAAGTTATACACTGACCTGGTTTGGGAGAGTAAGTGCCCTTAAAATGAGTATAATTCCAAGGCTTATCTATGTCCTGTATGCCATCCCTATAGCTCTCCCACAAATATTTTTTAAACAAATAAAGAAAGCTTTTAGGACTTTTGTCTGGGGGGATAAACATCCCAGGCTGGCATATGATATTTTGAAAAGATCAAAGAAGGAAGGAGGAGTAGGACTCCCAGACATGGTACTCTACTATAGAGCCATGGCCCTGGTTCGTATTATGAACTGGAGACATGACTCAAAAGGTAAAATATGGGTTTCCCTGGAGAAAACACTGGCAGGAAGGGATCTGGCGGGAGCACCCTGGATCCCGACCGTATTTAGGGGGTTATCGGAATATGTGTCACCACTAACTACAACAACGCTGTCTATCTGGGATAGAATGAATAAGTCGGGAAAGTTTGCCCCTCCAATATCGCCTATTACTCCTTTGGAGGGATTTCCATGGTTCCCTCCTGGGGAAGAGAAGGGTAGTTTTGAGGGGTGGGGAGGAAATTGTTCAGAGGTGGCCCCATTTGGGGAACTGCTTCCCTTAAGGGAGTTGGTACAAAAGCAGGGGGAGGTATCAATGAGGGAATGGAAATACCGGCAGTTGACAGACCTGTTTAATAAATGGAAACACCAAATTAGATCAGTAAATACCATGACTACTTTTGAGGAGTGGTGTGTTAACCGCTTGGAACCAGGCCATATGTTATCTCGGATGCACAGAATGGTCCAGAGTGCCCAAGATAAGACAATCCCATATTACATGCGTGAATGGGAAAGGGAGTTGGGCCTTAAATTTACAGCGGAACAATCAAATAGGTTGATGGAAATAACACACCGGTCCTCAATAAGTTCATATATACAGGAGATGTCGTATAAGTTTCTGACTAGATGGTACCATACACCGACCCGTTTGGCTCAGATCTACCCATTAATGAATGCCAACTGCTGGAGGGGGTGCAATCAAAGAGGGTCATTTCTTCATATATGGTGGCAGTGTCCCAGGATCAGGAGATTTTGGGAGGAGATATCCCCGTGGATAAAGAAACTGACATTAAGACCTATTGAGCAATCCCCATTGCATTTCCTGTTTCATGGAATGCCAGCATCCATGAAGTTCTACAAAAGAAGTGTTACACCACACCTATTAAATGCAGCGAAGGCACTGATACCTAGATACTGGAAACAACCTAAAGTCCCCAATATAGTGGAATGGAAAATCGAGGTAGAGAGGATAATGGAGGCAGAGAGATGGGTATACATGGTCAAGGACCAACAGGACAAATTTAAGGATATATGGGCAGGGTGGATATATTACTCTCCTGAAGTAGGGAAGGATTAGTTTGGGGCGGAGAGGCTAGGAGGCGGGTGGGGGGGAGCGGTGAGACGGCGAATAATCTTTTTTCCTTTTTTTTTTTTTTTCTTTTTTTTGTTGTCTCCCTACCCTGCGGCACCGGAGGGGGAGGAGGTGGGAGGGGGAGGCGCGCCCCCCCCCCCTCCTATTTCTCACTTTTTTTTTTTTTTTTTTTTTTTCCCCCCTCCTCTTTTTCACAACACTAATTTGGATCACTAAAGAGGAGGAAATAATTAATCAATTAAGTCAACATAGGAGGATAAGTATAGAGGCTCCCCTTAAGGAACTTTATTTGGGAGTCATAAGAATGGGAACGGGGGTTTTAAAGGAAGGTTATAGTCACAAAAGGAAGATCACTAATAAGGGAAAGGAGAAGAACACACCCAATATTGTTTTTTTTTTTTTATTTATTTATTCATGTATTTATTTTTTTTCCACTCCTCTTTTTTGAGGTGGTTATGAAACTTCTCCCCTTCGCATGGTAGGGGGGGGGGGGGAGATAAGGTGATGGGGAGTTAAAGAGGCACGAAACAAAGAAAACAATTTTTTTTTTTTTTTTTTGTTCACTAAAGTCACGAAATTAAGGACTATTAAGCCCTGCACAAAATCCCTTTGCTTTCTTTTTTTTTTTTTTATTATTAGGGTGGTATTGAGCTCCTCCTTTTTGTGCCGTAGGGAGGTCATAAGGTGATGGGGTTTAGGGGGTCACGTGGGAGGGGGGGGGGTCTCGTCTCTCCTTTCTCCTCCTCCTCTTTCTCTCTCTCCCTGGCGTCCCTCCCGCCTCTTGTAGGTGGGGAGTGGGACGGGGGATTGGAGGAGAGGGAGGGGGAGGCCGATGGTGCCCATGGGGGGGATAATGTAATGTAGGAAAGTATTTTTATTTGAATATGTACGGAGATATCCTTTTTTTTTTTTTTTTTTTTTTTGTTGTTTTGTTTTGTTTTGTTTTGTTATTGTTATTTGTTTATTGTATGTGATGCAATTTGGAAAATAAAGAAAAGGAGTAATTATAAAAAAAAAAAAAATCTGATCCATGTGCAAATTCATATACAACATAAAGTGCTTTGTACTCAAGATGATGTTCCCTGCAGATCCACTGCTTCCACTTTACACCTACTTATTTAATCTTATAATGTTTGCTGCTTTATTAAAAAAATTCAAAACCTGTGTAAATTCATGTAATCATACAATATTTTGTTCTCAATATCGTGTTCTCTGCAAGTCCACTGCTTCCACTTTGCATCTATTTCACTTAACTTATTAAAAAAAAGTCCACAAATCAATGAAAAGTTGATAAGGTGTGAAAGTTCTCGGTGCTCCAAACTGTGCCAGCTGTAGTGTAGCCACGCCTTCTTCCTCCTCTTACACACGTGATGGTGAGGGCTGTCAAAGATCGATTTCCTTTCAAAACAGGAGAAGCTTGCAATGATTTGCTGGCCCAAACCCTTGTAACAAGGACACACACACACACACACACACACACACACACACACACACACACACAGCTCTCTTGCTTGTTAAAATGGAGAAAAGGGGCTGAGCTCCAGCCAGGCATCAGCTTTAATAGCCTCATGACATCACAGGGCATACAATTGATTGGTTCACATAAAACAGACACACCCACCAATCCTCCCACTCACCCTCGGACCCACCCATTCACCCTCCCCTCCTGTGAGCACATGTCCATGTCTTTGTCCAAAAATGAATACACAGGATTTCCCGGACAGCTTTGCAAGGATCTGACCATGTATGGTTCCTGAGTAAATAGGCATGAACAGTTCTTTTGTTACGAGGTACAAAGTTCCTTCTGCCATTCAAAAGACAAGGGTTTCCTTTCACAAGTACAAAACAGTTCCCGAGAGTATGTAGAAGGGGGATGGGGAGGCTTGAACACATCTGTTCTTGATAAAAGTCATTTTGTATAATGCTGGATTCATAACTTTAAAAACCATTATATATCATTCCTGATATAAACCTTTGTTGTGATACATATATTTCACACATGCATATAATTAATATAAAATCCAATATAACTTCATAAAAAGATATAAGAAAAAAACAGAAATTAAGATAATATAAAAAGGATAAGACATTTCTGTTGTTCTAATAACTAAAATTAAACTTAACTCAAAAATAGGCATATTATTATAATCTATCACAGGGCACCCCCTTAGTGGTGCTTCCCCACTCACCAGAGCAATATGACTCCCAGCTTTTCATCTACCAGAGTCACCAACATCCTTCACACTCCCCTCACCTCCGATGGATCCTCCTCGCTCACTCCTGCAAGTCTGCTGCAGTTTCTGTCAGTCTCCCTCCTAGACTCGGCTTCCTCCTCCGACCGCTGTTCCAGCAGGAGCTCCGCCTCTTCATACACACTCAGAGCTCCGCCTCTTCATACACACTCAGGAGCTCCGCCTCTTCATACACACTCAGGAGCTCCGCCTCTTCATACACACTCAGGGCTCCACCTCTTCATACACACTCAGGAGCTCCGCCTCTTCATACACACTCAGGAGCTCCGCCTCTTCATACACACTCAGGAGCTCCGCCTCTTCATACACACTCAGGAGCTCTGCCTCTTCATACACACTCAGGAGCTCTGCCTCTTCATACACACTCAGGAGCTCCGCCTCTTCATATACACTCAGGACTCCACCTCTTCATACACACTCAGGAGCTCCGCCTCTTCATACACACTCAGGAGCTCCGCCTCTTCATACACACACAGGGCTCCGCCTCTTCATACACACTCAGGAGCTCCACCTCTTCATACACACTCAGGAGCTCCGCCTCTTCATACACTCTCAGGAGCTCCGCCTCTTCATACACTCTCAGGAGCTCCGCCTCTTCATACACACTCAGGACTCCACCTCTTCATACACACTCAGAGCTCCGCCTCTTCATACACACACAGGGCTCCGCCTCTTCATACATACTCAGAGCTCCGCCTCTTCATACACACTCAGGGCTCCGCCTCTTCATACATACTCAGAGCTCCGCCCTTTCCTTACACACATTTAGAGCTCCGCCCCTTCATACACACTCAGAAGCTTTTTACATTATCATGAAATTGTTGTAACTGAAAGACAGAAATTTATCAATTCTGAAGGAACCCCTAGAACCCTTTGGAGGATCCCTGGCTGATAAAGGCTGGACTAGTCAGTAATATATTTCTATCCCCTTGGTGGGAGTGGAGATGACCCATCTATAAGGATATACAGTACATACACACACAGCACAAGGCCACTTCAATATATTTCTCAGGACTGCAGTCCCTCTGAGCTCCACAAGATGGTGATCTCACTTCTATCAGGAAGACAGACAGGAAGTGATGTCAGGTACACACAGGAAGTTTCGGGTGAGAGGTGAGTCGGGAGGAAGTAGAGAGGAGACGTTGCTGGAAGAGGCAGCAGAGGAGGTAATAAGATCTTATTTTCTATTTATACCCAGTAACCCCGTCATGTCCGTCCTCTTCCTCCATAGTCACTGCGATGTCTTTAGAGGGGCCAGTGGAAGTAAACAATGTCCCTATCATTGGTGTCAGTGGGAGGAATAGTGCCCCATTGTTGATATCAATGAAAGGAATGGTGCGCTATCATTAATGTCAGTGGGATAATTAATTACCCATTGTTGGTGTCAGTGGGATAAATAATACCCCAAAGTTAGTGTCAGTGGATGGAATAGTACCCCGAGGGCCAGATAAAGGCAAGCAAAAGGCCACATTGGCCCCCAGGCCACAGTTTGGGGACCGCTGGTCTATACTAAATAGATTATACCACTTTTATTAGTGGGGGGTGTGGCAGTGTATGGCATTGGAAGAAATCACATCCAGGTACATGTGAATGGACAAGTTGGTGACAATATACACAGCGGGTCCAACCAAAAAAAATGCACAGTGAGACCTATCTAGTAATAGAAGGTCCATCCATTGTGGTGAGTGTCATCCATGTGGGGTCCCCTGGAAGTGGTCACGTGTTTATCTGTTACTAATGGCACAGCACCTGATCACCTACCTCTTGTTTTTCAAGCAACTAATATTTGAAGGGGACTTTTTGATTCTTTGGACATTAGTTGTGTTTTCTGGTGTTATTAATTTCTTTATTTTTTACATGTGGCAAACTGTTTAATAATCTTTATTTATATTTTTGGCAGCGCAGGAGTGGGAGTATTTAGAAGGACACAAGGATCTCTACAAGGACGTCATGATGGACAATCAGCCGCCCCTCACATCACCGGGTAAGAGGAGACTTTATTGTAAAGGAGAGAGCAGTACGGAGGCTCCACCTAGATCCCCCATCATCTGATAAACACATAGGGCCAGATTCACAAAGAGATACGACGGTGTATATACAGATACACCATCGTATCTCTGACTTACACTGGTCCTATCTATGCGCCTGATTCATAGAATCAGATACGCATTGATAGGGCTAAGATCTGACAGGTGTAACTGTGTTACACTGTCGGATCTTTTTTCAATTTAAAAATGGCGCCGGGGGCGTTCCCGCTGATTTACCTTGTATAATATGTAAATCAGCGAGATACGCAAATTCACGAACGTACGCAGACCCGACGCAGTCTTCTTACGACGTTTCCGTAGCGGCGTACCCGTCGTATACTTACCCCTGCTTTTATCAGGCTCAGCCAATGTTAAGTATAGCCGGCGTTCCCGCGTCGAATTTGAATTTTTTAACGTTGTTTGCGTAAGTCGTTCTAGAATACGGATGGACGTCGTTTACGTAAGCGTCGAAACCACTGACGTCCTAGCGCCGTCAGTGGGAGCAATGCACGCCGGGAAATTCCCCGGACGGCGCATGCGCATTTAAAGCGGCGCGGGAACGCGCCTGATTTAAATAGTACACTCCCCCTAGCCGCGGAATTTGAATACCGCCGGGGGATTTAGGATCCGCCGCCGCAAGTTTGGAGGTAAGTGTTTTGTGAATTAGCCACTTGCCTCTCAAACTTGCAGGAGCGGATCTTAAATCACGTAGATCGAGCGGATCTATAGATCCGCTGATCTACGTGAATCTGGCCCATAGAAACAATGTATTCAGTCAGTGTGTGTGTTTCCTACAGATGGATCCAGTAATGGGAACCCACCAGAGAGATGTCCCCGTCCTCTGTATTCCCGGGATTCCACACAGGAAGGTCACACCATCCCCCACCATCATCAGGTAGATGAGGAACAATCACTGATAGTATCATTAGGATCTGTACATTATCTGCATTGTTACCATTGATGTCATTTTTATTCTATATTCAGAGTGGAAACCTGAGAGATCATAAAGTTGAGGTTAAAGAAGAGATAAAAGAGGAGGATGATGAGGATGGGGTGATGGAGGAAGAACACACCATCCCCCACCATCATCAGGTAGATGAGGAACAATTATTGGTGGTTATTAGGGTTGTCCCGATACCACTTTTTTAGGACTGAGTACAAGTACCGATACTTTTTTTCAAGTAGTCGCCGATACCGAATACCGATACTTTTTTTTAAATGTGTCCCCAAATGCAGCGATGTCCCCCCACAGATGCAGCCATTGTCTCCCCCCATCCAGCCATTGTCTCCCCCCATCCAGCCATTGTCTCCCCCCCATCCAGCCATTGTCTCCCCCCCATCCAGCCATTGTCTCCCCCCATGCAGCCATGTATCCCCCCATCCAGCCACTGTCTCCCCCCATGCAGCCATGTATCCCCCCATCCAGCCATTGTCTCCCCCCATGCAGCAATGTATCCCCCCATCCAGCCATTGTCACCCCCCATCCAGCAATGTATCCCCCCATGCAGCCATTGTCACCCCCCATGCAGCCATTGTCACCCCCCATGCAGCCATTGTCACCCCCCATGCAGCCATTGTCACCCCCCATGCAGCCATTGTCTCCCCCCATCCAGCCGTGTCTCCCCCCATCCAGCCATGTGTGTCTCCCCCCATCCAGCCGTGTGTGTCTCCCCTCATCCAGCCGTGTGTGTCTCCCCCCATCCAGCCGTGTGTGTCTCCCCCCATCCAGCCATGTGTGTCTCCCCCCATCCAGCCATGTGTGTCTCCCCCCATCCAGCCATGTGTGTCTCCCCCCATCCAGCCATGTGTGTCTCCCCCCATATGCAGCCATGTGTGTCTCCCCCCATCCAGCCATGTGTGTCTCCCCCCATCCAGCCATGTGTGTCTCCCCCCATCCAGCCATGTGTGTCTCCCCCCATCCAGCCATGTGTGTCTCCCCCCATATGCAGCCATGTGTGTCTCCCCCCATCCAGCCGTGTGTGTCTCCCCCCATCCAGCCATGTGTGTCTCCCCCCATCCAGCCATGTGTGTCTCCCCCCATATGCAGCCATGTGTGTCTCCCCCCATCCAGCCGTGTGTCTCCCCCCATCCAGCCGTGTGTGTCTCCCCCCATCCAGCCGTGTGTGTCTCCCCCCATCCAGCCGTGTGTGTCTCCCCCCATCCAGCCGTGTGTGTCTCCCCCCATCCAGCCGTGTGTGTCTCCCCCCATCCAGCCGTGTGTGTCTCCCCCCATCCAGCCGTGTGTGTCTCCCCCCATCCAGCCGTGTGTGTCTCCCCCCATCCAGCCGTGTGTGTCTCCCCCCATCCAGCCGTGTGTGTCTCCCCCCATCCAGCCGTGTGTGTCTGCCCCCATCCAGCCGTTTGTGTCTCCCCCCATCCAGCCGTTTGTGTCTCCCCCCATCCAGCCGTGTGTGTCTCCCCCCATATGCAGCCATGGCCCGCTTACCTGCTACCGCCGACTGTGTACTACGGCCGGCCAGGAACATTACAGCTTTGAATAGCTTTGTAATGATTGGCGCCACGCTGCGTGTATAGACACTCCCCCTCGCTCGGGATTGGACAGTTCACCCGAGCAAGGGGGAGTGTCTATGCGTGGCGCAAATCATTACAGCTATTCAAAGCTGTAATGTTCCCGCCCGTATTACACAGTCAGCGGCGTAACGGCGGCGGATCGCAGCGGCGAATTGCGGCTCCGGTGGCGGCGATCGGCGGCGGTCGTCGGCGGCGGCGCGGTGCGGGGGGGGGGGTTAAGTATTCTATTTGTGTATCGGGGCGGGGTATCGGCGTCTGACTACCGCCGAAAAAACTCGGAATCGGTCCCGATACCGATACTAGTATCGGTATCGGGACAACCCTAGTGGTTATGATTTATATACAAACATGTTTATTATAATGAATGTTTTATTATATATTCAGAGTGGAAACCTCGGGGATGATAATATTGATGTTAAAGAAGAGTATAAAGAGGAGGATGAGGAGTATGGAGTGATGGAGGAGTTTTCAGAAGGACACAAGGATATGATGGAGCCACCTAATACCAGGAACCCACCAGAGAGATGTCCCCGTCCTCTGTATTCCCGTTATTATTCCACACAGGAAGGTCACTCCATCCCCCCACCATCATCAGGTAGATGAGGAACAATCACTGATAGTATCATTAGGATCTGTACATTATCTGCATTGTTACCATTGATGTCATTTTTATTATATATTCAGAGTGGAAACCTAAGAGATCCTAAAGTTGAGGTTAAAGAAGAGATAAAAGAGGAGGATGATGAGGATGGGGTGATGGAGGAGTCAGATTCTCTAAAAGAACAAAAAGATTTGTACCAGGACACCATGATGGAGTCATCCAGCTACAGAGACCCCCCAGAGAGATGTCCCCATCCTCTGTATTCCCGGGATTCCACACAGGAAGGTCACACCATCCCCCACTGTTACAAGGTCGGTGGGGCGGAGCATCTAGAACATGGACTGGAGGAGATGATGTGTGGATTTTGTATGTAAGTTTATATCTTACAGATGATATTCTCTCTCATTTTCTTGGTTTAGAGTGGAGATCCAATCGATATAGAATTTGAGGTGAAATCAGAAGAAGAAGAGACGTATGTGAGGGATGATCAGCAGTCTATGGAGGAGGATGGAATAACTGGGACATTTATAGAGGAGGACACTCCTACAGAGATCAGCACAGGTGGGTCATTAACACTAAATCCATTCCTCCACCCATACTGCTCACTGATTGGTCCAGAGTAGGGCGGGGACTGGGTGATATCAGCCTGTAATCCCCTGGTCACTTTCCTGAGCTGTGTTCCCCGTCCTGTATTCCTGTATTTCTCTCGGATAATCTTCCTTCTCTATGCTGCAGACACAATGTATGTCTCTAGACTGGATTTATGGAGATTCTGGGGTTCAGCTGGCAGCAAAATGTTGATTTTCACCATAGGGTTTGCTTGACCTAGACACCTGGGGTATGTACCTTGGGTCTTCTGCCCCATGCCCGAGTCTAGTGAGATCTCTGACAGAACAATTCTCCCGGGTTACTTGCTCTGTTATTTGCTGGCTGTGCCGGGTGGAGGGATATGTCTGTATAGTCTCAGACCCAAGACACTGAGTGCAGTCTCAGGAGATGGGAGGCAGCGGTGTGGGATCTCTGCAACTTGTCTCCAGTAAACATTTCATCCGCCACTGATTACTGAATACCAATATCATGAGTCCTAACCCCTGCACTATATACTCTATGGTGTACATTACATACTCCTGACCCCTGCACTATATACTCTATGTTGTACATTACATACTCTTATATTATCTCTGAACAAGAACGGTTGGAGAGCCGGTTTAGGGCCAGGACACATTTGAGTAGATGCAATGACAATTGGCAGACTCCGAGACTTCTATAGGTAGACTGCTATACAGTGGAAGGCCTCCAGCCGCACACCACTTCTGTATAGGTAGGACCGCTGTCTCCTATGGTAACAAATCTTGTTACAGTCACTAACGCTAGTTCTACATAACTCTTGGTAACACAGAATAGTTCTCTTCTTCTCACACAGTCTCTCACTGCAGATCTTCTCTCCCTGAGCTCCCGGTCTCTCACTAGTAGGGATGAGCTTTATGTTCGGCTCGAACATGAGTTCCACTCGATCATTGGCTGTTCGCCCGTTCATCGAAAAAAAACAAAACATTATGGGGCATTTGCGCCAAATTGGAGCGCCGCGTCATGCACCATAATGTACTGCGAGATCGCAGTTCATTGCTGTGTGATGATTGGCCAAAGCATGCACTATGACCCGCATTCTTTGGCCAATCCCAGCGCCATCAGCAAAGAGAGCCATAATTGGCCAATCATGGCTCAAGGGGACTAAGTCCACGCCCCACACTATATAAGGCCGCATGCACGTCGGCCCTGTGTAGTGTGTTGTTGGCGTAGACAGAGTGTCATTTAGATTGAGCAGGCAGGTGATTCAGTTAGCTGCAGTGCATTTAATATAAATATATATATATGTATACACAGTCTCCTACACACACATATATATATATATATATATCCACTGCATCCAGTGTAGCTAGATCTGACTGCAGGCCGTTCCTGGTGTACGTTTTCTAATATACTTTCAGGCAGGCAGGTGATTCAGTGACCTGCAGTCCAATAAATTATATATATATATATATATATATATATATATATATATATATATATATATATATATATATATATATATATATATATATAGTCTCCTACATATATATATCCACTGCATCCAGTCTAGCCAAAATCTCCTTTTTTTTCGACGTTGAGCCACAACATGCAGAAGAGTTGGTGGAGTGGATAACAAAGCCGTCCTCATCCTCTGTCACCCAGGCTCAGAGTAGTTTGCCTGCCAATGCAACTGCCACAGCGGCCTATTCCATCGGCTCCATGTCATCAGTCAATCCTTCCCTAGCCCCACCATCATGCACAGAGGAGTCCCCCGATCTGTTCTACCACAGTGTTGAGTACATGCTGCAGGAGGATGCGCAGCGTTTTAAAGGCTCTGATGATGGGACCCAGGTTGAGGAAGGGAGTAACGTGAGCCTAGAGAGAGGGGGGGCAAGAAGGACAAGAAACTGGCAGTCATGTTCCCCCAGCAGTAGCATACTGCCAAGTTTGCTCCAGTGAGGAGGAGGGAGAGGATGATGAGGTCACTGACTCTACTTGGGTGCCTGATAGAAGAGAGGAGGAGGAGGAACATCTCCAATGAGGCAGAATGCCCTCCAGGGGGCAGCTTAAGGGCAGCACACCCTATTGCATCACACTGCAGAGCTAAGCATGTGCAGGGCGCTGCTGATTCTCCGCATATTTTGAAAAGTTCTTTGGTGTGGGCCTTTTTTGACACACGTGCAACAGATCGCACCGTTGCTGTTTGCAACATTATGTCTGAAGCGTATCGAGCGTGGCCAAAACAGCAACCGCTTGGGCAACACATGCTTGACCAGACATATGACGACCTCCCATGCAGTCTGTTGGCAACAGCACCTAAAACACCCACATGAAAGAAGAAGGCGGACCTCTCCTAGCTCCTCATCAGCTGGGATCTCCAACCCCACTATACCCTCAGTCCTCTCAGAAACCTGCACTGAGAGGAATGAAGGTGTAGAATAAGGTGCCCCAATATCCGATTGTAGCAGGCAAATTTCCCTACCCCTGTTGCTAAATGGTAGAAAGAAATATGGTCCCAGCCATCCACATGCTCAGCGTCTGAATGCTAGCTTGGCTAAATTGCTAGCACTGCAACTGCTGCCTTTTCAGCTGGTAGACTCTGCCCTCTTTTGTGAATTTGTGGAATGTGCGGTACCTCAGTGGCAGGTTCCCTAACTCCATTTTTTTTCACGGAAGACCATTCCGGCTCTCTACCAACATGTGGAAGGCAATGTCTTGGCTTTGTTTGACAGAGTGAAAAATATGGAGTAATGCCTGGATCAACCGATTATAAATACCTTACAAAGAGGTAGTATATATAAATCTACATATAGTTCAGTGCATCTATCCAAGTCTCACTCACATAGAATACTATGTCAATGCAGTTCTGATGGCCTAGAAAAATCTAGCAAAAAAGTGAGAAAATAAAGTTCTCTCAAAGTAGACCAAAACAGACCACTATGGATGGTACAATGAACTTTAATCATTGAAAAACACACAGCAATAGTTCATCAAAATGGGGTGACAGATATATGGGTTGGTTTACACAATTAAAAAATAAGACAACGTTGTCTAATTGGTTTAAAAACAGGGGAATCGCAGCTGAGCCAGAGCTTGCACAATATGCAATTGAGCTACTGGTCTGTCCTGCATCCAACGCATTCAGTGCTGCTGGAGACATTGTAACCGATCACAGAGTGCGCCTGTCCACAGACTCTGTTGATCGGCTTACCTTCATAAAAATGAATCCGTCTTGGATCACCAGCTACCAAGCACCTGATGCTGATGTAACCAATTGATTTTTCTATGGATGTGGGAACCCTTGAAGACTGCTTATGCTGAGTGACTATCCTATTATGCTGAGTGACTATCCTATTCCTCCTCAATGTTCATGTTGATAGCTTCTAAGAATATTTTCAGTTCATGGCACTACCACCACTGCCTAAGGCCCAATTTTTCTGCCCCTGTATACACGCCCCTGTTAATTAAAATTTTTGATCTAATATTTCACAGCAGGGCCCGTTCCTGCACCCACCAAGAGTAACGGTGAGGACTTACTGTGTTCTGGTACCACCAACACCTAAGGCACGATTTTCCCCTACTTTCAAACATCTGACTTACAAACGACTCCTACTTACAAACGGAGGGAGACAACAGGAAGTGAGAGGAAATCTACCCCTAGGAAGGGAAATTCTCTCCTGTAAGAGTTGATATGGGAAAAAGGTGTCTCCTCTCCACTGATGCTTTATCACCAATCCTTGTTTCCCTAATAACCCCAAATTTTCTAAATCCAATTGTCATTGGGACAGAAAGTGAGGTGAAATCTTCTGAACACGGGGCACAGACAGCAAAACAAATGTTACAGGGGTGATAACCTTTCCCTATGTTTCCCAAAAAGCTTAAAAATAGATTTTTTTTGGCTGGAGCTACACTTACAAAATGTACCAGTTCCAAATTACAAACAGATTCAACGTAAAGGGTCACTAAAGGAAATTTTTTTGAAATGACTGTTTATTGGGTATAGAGACATAAAAGTTAACTGATTCCTTTTAAAAATGATTAAAAATTGAATTTAATCTATCATATAATGTGCCTCTAGTTTCACTTTCGATTTTAAAGGTACATACATGAAGTTCCGGGTGAGA
This sequence comes from Rana temporaria, assembly GCF_905171775.1. Classification (NCBI taxonomy): domain Eukaryota; kingdom Metazoa; phylum Chordata; class Amphibia; order Anura; family Ranidae; genus Rana; species Rana temporaria. The sequence goes on from NW_024404456.1 coordinate 431,739, forward strand.
GGTGAGTCGGGAAGACTCACAGAGCAAAAACAAACAAATCCAGGGCAGTGTTTTGTTTTTAAAATGAATCTGATTGGTTCTGAGGAGTTTTAGACACACAGTAATGACAGCTTAGACCACCGTGAAAATCTCCCAGTACTGTGGTTATAAGGAAACGGGCAACCAGGAAGTGGGGAGATCACAGCAGAATTACAGCTACTTCAAAGCAAAAACGAACAATGAGGACATGAAACCAGGACTGCAGTAAGGTAAAGGAAGCTATTTAGCTAAAAAAAAAAATTCCTTTAGTGACCCTTTAAGAACAAACCTCCAGTCCCTGTCTTGTTTGTAACCCGGGGACCGCCTGTATACTGCTGTTCAGAGTATATAGAGCCTGCGGGCACTTTTGATTTTTCACGTTCGGGCCCCATAAACGTTTACGGTGTTCTAATGTTCACACAAACTTTCGGTCCATTCGCTTGTTCTGCCGCAAATCGAACCCGGGAGGTGTTAGGCTCCTCCCTACTCACTGGACTTCCAGATTCAGTGGCCACTGAATCTCCTGAGCTCTTCTGCAGCTAACCCGCTGTATATTCCTCAAGCGTCACCCCCGCTATCCTGCTGGGGCCCTGGCTTGGCACTTACTGATGCTCCTCAAGCGTCACCCCCGCTAATCTGCTGGGCCCCTGGTTTGGCACTTACTGATGCTCCTCAAGCGTCACCCCCACTATCCTGCTGGGCCCCTGGCTTGGCACCTGCTGAAGCTTTCCCACTTCTTCACTGTCCCAGGCTGGTGAGAAGATTGCTCTGGTACTGGCTCCAGCTTACTAGCTGTAGTCTCCGGTAACAAGGTGGATGGTCCCTTAGTGGCGACAGCTTCCCCTCCACCTCCGACCACAACTGGTTCCCCGTTCGGCTGAATCTTTACTCTCAGTTGAAATCCAATCCTGCAGTCCCAACCCTGCGCTGCTTCTCTTGCTCCTGGATAGGCCTCAGGCTTCCGGCCTAAAAACCCGGGCGACATAACACACGTCCACCCAGACAGCCGTCCAGATGGTACAGAACCCTGATCACCTGACTCCACCCAAATAAATAGGCTCTCCCAGCAGGCCAAGGGACCAAAGAAACCCCTGCAAATTGGTTGAGACACCCCATCTATTCATAATCCGACCTTGCTACACCCTTGTCTATCTAGTGCCACCTAGTGACAGAAGAGAAAAGGTGCAGCCATCCAAAGTTAGAGAGGAATCAGTAGATCTCCTAACAATAAGCAAGGATAACTACCACCTGGGAAACTCAATTTTTTTAGCCACCCTTCCTAAACACCAGGGTGCTACATGTTCATTACATACTCCTGACCCCTGCACTATATACACTCTATGTTGTACATTACATACTCCTGACCCCTGCACTATATTCTCTATGTTGTACATTACATACTCCTGACCCCTGCACTATATACTCTATGTTGTACATTACATACTCCTGACCCCTGCACTAAATTCTCTATGTTGTACATTACATACTCCTGACCCCTGCACTATATACTCTGTTGTACATTACATTCTCCTGACCCTCGTCCTATAATCCCCTCATCACTGTCACTCCTATAAAAGACAGTTCTCGTTGTTTCCTCACTCTCTGACTAAGGTCCATGAATAAAGAAATGATCTGGTAGGAGATCAGAGGAGCCATTTACCACTTACCTTGAGGGGGGAATTGTAAGGTCCTCAGAGACAAAGCTGCCTGATGTGGGCGGAGTCCTGGGTTAGGGGAACCAATCAGCTGATGTCTAGTAATAATCTTTGTATTTCTATTTTAGTAGATGGACGGGAGATGAGGAAAACCTCAGAGGATTGTCTCACTTTGTCTCCAGACTGTAAAGTAGAAGATGAGGACATCACACAGTATAGTCCAGGAGAAAACCCGACTACCTCAAATGTCCATCCGGCACCACACAGTGTAGATGGACCATCGTATTCTTCTTATCCTGAGGAACCTCAGACTGTGCGGGACGGTGCCGGACCATCGTATTCCTCTTATCCTGAGGAACCTCAGACTGTGCGGGACGGTGCCGGACCATCGTATTCCTCTTATCCTGAGGAACCTCAGACTGTGCGGGACGGTGCCGGACCATCGTATTCCTCTTACCCTGAGGAACCTCAGACTGTGCGGGATGGTGCCGGACCATCGTATTCCTCTTATCCCGAGGAACCTCAGACTGTGCGGGACGGTGCCGGACCATCGTATTCCTCTTATCCTGAGGAACCTCAGACTGTGCGGGACGGTGTCGGACCATCGTATTCCTCTTATCCCGAGGAACCTCAGACTTTGCGGGACGGTGCCGTCCTTCCAACAGATAAGAAGTTTTTCTGTGCTGAGTGTGGGAAGTGTTTTGGCTTCAAAAGCAGTCTTTATAAGCATAAAAAATCTCACACAGGTGAGAAGCCTTTTTCCTGTTCTGAGTGCGGGAAATGTTTTTCATATAAGTCACATCTTTCCGCACATCAGAGATCTCACACGGGGGAGTTGCCTTTTTCCTGTTCTGAGTGTGGGAAATGTTCTTTCCGCACATCAGAGATCTCACACGGGTGAGAAGCCTTTTTCCTGTTCTGAGTGCGGGAAATGTTTTTCACAGAAGTCCAATCTTTCCAAACATCAGAGATCTCATACGGGGGAGATGCCATTTTCATGTCCTGAGTGCGGGAAATGTTTTTCATATAAGTCCCATCTTTCCGCACATCAGAGATCTCACATGGGGGAGAAGCCTTTTTCCTGTTCTGAGTGCGGGAAATGTTTTTCAGAGAAGTCCAGTCTTTCCAGACATCAGAGATCACACACGGGGGAGATGCCTTTTTCCTGTTCTGAGTGCGGAAAATGTTTTTCAGAGAAGTCTAGTTTATATACACATCAGAGATCTCACACGGGGGAAAAACCATATTCCTGTCCAGAGTGCGGGACATGTTTTTCAGAGAAGTCCCATCTTAACAAACACAAGAGAACACACACGGGGGAGAAGCCTTTTTCCTGTTCTGAGTGCGGGAAATGTTTTTCAATGAAGTCCAGTCTTTCCACACATCAGAGATCTCACACAGGGGAAAAGCCTTTTTCCTGTTCTGAGTGCGGGAAATGTTTTTCAATGAAGTCCAGTCTTTCCACACATCAGAGATCACACACGGAGGAGAAGCCTTTTTCCTGTTCTGAGTGCGGGAAATGTTTTTCAGTTAAGTCCAATCTTTCCAAACATCAGAGATTACACACAGGGGAGAAGCCTTTTTCCTGTTTTGAGTGTGGGAAATGTTTTTCCGTGAAGTTGACTCTTTACAGACATCAGAGATTTCACACGGGGGAGAAGCCTTTTTCCTGTTCTGAGTGTGGGAAATGTTTTTCAGAGAGGTCCCATCTTTCCACACATGAGAGAGTGCACACGGGGGAGAAGCCGTATTCCTGTCCTGAGTGCAGGAAATGTTTTTCAGATAAGTCCAGTCTTTCCGCACATCAGAGATCTCACATGGGGGAGAAGCCTTTTTCCTGTTCTGAGTGCGGGAAATGTTTTTCAGAGAAGTCCAGTCTTTCCAGACATCAGAGATCACACACGGGGGAGATGCCTTTTTCCTGTTCTGAGTGCGGGAAATGTTTTTCAATGAAGGCTAATCTTTCCACACATCAGAGATCACACACGGGGGAGAAGCCTTTTTCCTGTTCTGAGTGTGGGAAATGTTTTTCAGTGAAGTCCAATCTTTCAGCACATCAGAGATCTCACACGGGGGAGAAGCCGTATTCCTGTCCTGAGTGAGGGAAATGTTCCTCACTGAAGTCCTGTCTTCCTGTACATCAGGGGTCCCACACAACCCTCGAGGTGTATTAGTGAGTGCGGGAAATGTCTTGTATGTGAATGTTGCTGGACATATGTGGAAGAAGCACACCCTGATATACGGGTGAAACTCGAAAAATTCGAATATGGTGCAAAAGTTCATTTATTTCACTAATGCAACTTAAAAGGCGAGACTAATATATGAGAGAGACTCGTTACATGCAAAGCAAGAGGGTTCAAGCCGTGATTTGTCATCATTGTGATGATTGTGGCTTCCAGCTCATGAAAACCCCAAATCCACAATCTCAGAAAATTCCAATATTCCATGCAATCAATAAAACACGGATTGTACAGAGAACGATATCGCACCTCTGAAAAGTAGAAGCTGCGTATTAATTGTGTGAAAATAGTGCAGCGCTGCGTATCTATAAATCTTATAGAAACAAATAATTATACATTCCATAAAACTATTTATGAAAAAAGAAATAAATGATAAAAAAACAGTTCATATGGAGGTTTCCAAAGCTGTCACCGCTGTGAAAAATCCGATTTAAATGGATCCAATATTCAGTGCGCACCCCCACCTGCTAAAATGCATGCTCACCTCAAGGGTGAGTATAAAACTCATAGACAGATCACTCCTCGTGTCCGATCACGATCCGTCCACTTTACCAATGGTAGTAATTCCTACAGTCTCCAGACTGCACCTCTGTGTGGGGAATCAACGTATAAATTGTCTCCAAACACCACCTTCCTCCATTCACTTATTAATAATCAATTCCACTTCTATATCCCGGGGGGAAGGACATGAAAGAAAAAACACAAGTACCATAGTGCTCTCTGCTCCTGAATTTATTATAAAAGCCCCCCCTAAAAAGTTACACAGGAACAAAAATTGTCTCTGGACAGCCGCACTCTGAACAAATTGTCGCCTTTATTAAAAGAAGCACAGCACTACAAGTCACAGCAAAATAAAACCCGACTGCTGACGCGTTTCGCACTGAAACTAGTGCTTAGTCATAGCGAGAGTCCCCTAAAAAGTTACACTTACAAGAAATAACAATAAAAACAGCAAGTATCAAATCACCAGCTCATTCACCGCCGATCTAGACCCACGGCACTTCACCTGACATCACAGATAGGGCTCCTCTCTCCTAAACGCATGTCGGCCTCTCGTTGGCCTTCGTCAGTAGATGGGTGGGTCAAATGAGGTGAAACCTTATATACCTGCCTGTTGCCTAGGCTACCCTTCAGGCATCACCACAGTGTGTGAGGACACGCCCTCTTCCTGTGACTACAGAGCTGACATTCATAGAGCTGGAGAGCGTGTCACCCGAATCTGCAAACCAGCAGGGCGCTCTCACTCGATCAGACCGCTGAGCTCCGTGGTAATGTCCCGTTACATCGCACACTCATGTGGAGATTAGATTGTATCGCCATATACATACAATAAAAAAACAAGTCTAAAATAAAATGAAAAGATGTTCCTATGTGATAAAACCAGAGGGTTTCTAATGTTAAAATATCGCAGCTTCTGCTGTTTAAAGGCTTTACTTTGCATTCTGGATGAATGACGAATCGTGAGACAAATTCGTGAATTAACGTGAATAAAAACTGTGTGTTTTAACCACTTCCCGACCGCCGCATGTAAATGTACGTCCACAGTATGGCACGTACAGGCACATGGGTGTTCATGTCAGTCCTGTCCTTCTAGCGGGTGGGGGGTCCGATCGGGACCCCCCCCCCGCTACATGCGGCGGTCGGGTTCGCTCGGGGAGCGATCCTGGACGACGGCGCGGCTATTTGTTTATAACCGCTCCGTCGCGATCGCTCCCCGGAGCTGAAGAACGGGGAGAGCCGTATGTAAACACGGCTTCCCCGTGCTTCACTGTGGCAGCGCATCGATCGTGTCATCCCCTTTATAGGGGAGACACAATCGATGACGTCAGTCCTACAGCCACACCCCCCTACAGTTGTAAACACACACTAGGTGCACCCTAAATCCTACAGCGCCCCCTGTGGTTAACTCCCAAACTGCAACTGTCATTTTCACAATAAAGAATGCAATTTAAATGCATTTTTTGCTGTGAAAATGACAATGGTCCCAAAAATGTGTCAAAATTGTCCGAAGTGTCCGCCATAATGTCGCAGTCACGAAAAAAATAGCTGATCGCCCCAATTAGTAGTAAAAAAAAAATAATTAATAAAAATGCAATAAAACTATCCCCTATTTTGTAAACGCTATAAATTTTGCGCAAACCAATCGATAAACGCTTATTGCGATTTTTTTTTTTTACTAAAAATAGGTCGAAGAATACGTATCGGCCTAAACTGAGGGAAAAAAATGTTTTTATATATGTTTTTGGGGGATATTTATTATAACAAAAAGTAAAAAATATTGCATTTTTTTCAAAATTGACACTTTTTTTTGTGTTTTTATAGCGCAAAAAATAAAAACCGCACAGGTGATCAAATACCGCAAAAAGAAAGCTCTATTTGTGGGGAAAAAAAGGACGCCAATTTTGTTTGGGGGCCACGTCGCATGACCGCGCAATTGTCTGTTAAAGCGACGCAGTCCCGAACTGTAAAAACACCTTGGGTCTTTAGGCAGCATTTTGGTCTGGGGCTTAAGTGGTTAATATACACACTATAAAGGATAATGTAACGGTAGGTCCCGTGGGACCCAGAGGCTCTTGAAGGGTGTGGGGTACTTCTGTTTCAGCCTCACCAATGACTCTTTTGTCTAGGGACATCCTATGTCCACTAGGGGCATAGGATGACTGAGAACTGATATCTCGGATTACATGAGATGGGACAGTAATGATAATCCACAATATATTCAGAATATCTAGAACTATTACTGGTTGTTGATTCTGAACTCAACAGGTTAATTGAAAGACGTCACCACACTTCAGCTACCTGGCTGTAGTGTACGATAAAAGCTTGCTGTGATTGCATTCTATTGTCTATTGTGCAAATTAAGTCTGCTACTGTGGTGATGTGGATTGGAGCTTGGTAGACAGTCTGGCTTCTAAAGACCTTTTCATTGTGTGATGCTAATTAACACTGTTTTGTGTGAATTTCTATTGATGATAATGTGTGTTGTGAATTAGCACAGTCTAAAAGGTCAGATGTCTGACTTGCCAGCTGAAGGTAATTAGAATTGGAGTCAGAATGTCTGACTAAAGGAATGTGTATTGTATAAGCAGGTGTCCATCTTAAAAGATGTGTATTGAGGGGGGCTTGTTAGTACCCATTGTATGATGTTGTGGGTGTAGTTGAGTCATTGTTACTGACTGTATATAAAGAGCCTGATTTTCCCATTAAAGTATCTATCCGTTTGTAACCAGAGAACAGAGCTGTGTGTGTCTCGTAATTCTGGGGGAAATCCAATGGGTCCTGTCTGCCGGATTGTGGAGTGTCGATAAGCTGTCGTGGGTTGGTGGAATGGAATATCGTAAACGCCGTTAACCCCTGACCATTATAAATAATAAGTACAGTTACAGTACATTCATAGCTTCAAATAAAAGTTCAATACATAAAAGAAAGTTCTTCGAGAACATGTGCTTTAAAGATGGCCGATTAGCCCTGTGTTTGCTGGAGAAAATTGTCTGTGTACTTCTGAAGATGGGGGAAGGGTAGAAGAGAGGGAGAAGCTTTCCACCCAAGCTTTTTATAAACTTCAAGATCATTTCTTTGACTTTCCCGCCGAAAAGTAAAGCGCTCCTCCTACATCACTCCCCAGAATGGAGGGGATGACGAGGAGGAATATGAGGCTTACCATAGGAAGTGGTCTATTTCCTAATTACTTACAGACACAGGAAATGGGGGAAGGGATTCGTCTGCCTTCGAATGCAACTTTCAAACAGAACATCAGTCATGAAATACCTTTTTTTTTTTTTTTTAAACATAAGATATTTACAAAATGAATAAATATGTCTTCACAGCTTCTAGAAATTGATAACTGGGTTCAAATGTCACATCAGGAGATTATTAACTCAAAGCCCAACATCCATACCATTTATAGGAATTCATATTCTCAATAATATTTTATAACCAAATCAAATTTTAGATGTTAAAAATATAACACTATGTATATCTTTATCTTCGGGGACAAATTCTATCTTTATTAGGACCTCGTTGTCCATTCATTAAAAATGTATAGAAAACATAAATATGTATGAATCAATCACATATATGAAAAATCAATTGTACACCTAAAAATACCACATGTGACAGGAGGGCCCGTGGAATCCAGAAGCTCTTGCAAAGTATGAGCCAGGAAATAATGGACATATCTTGGATTGCTTTAACATGGGTCTGTAATCCACAATATATTCCAGGATATCTGTAAGAACTATTTACAGGTTGTTGATTCTGAACTCAACAGGTTAATTGAAAGAGTGACTCATTCAATGTGGGAACACAGACCGTTAGGTGTTAATGTCGTCTGTTGTCATGTAAATGAATCTAGGATGGCCCTGAAAGAACCTGTCATTGTGTTGTGCTAATTGACCCTGTATTGTGTGAAGTTGATGATACATGTGTATTGTGAGTTAAACAGACAGTCTAAAGGTCAGATGTCTGACTTATCAGCTGTAGTTAATTAGACCAAGAGCTGGTGCCAGAATGTCTACTAAAAAGATGTGTATTGGGCTCATTGTGTCGTGTTGTGGGTGGAGTTGAGTCATTGTTCATTTTTGGTTACTAACTGTATATAAGAGTCTGATTTTCTCATTAAAGAGTCTATTTGTTTTGAACCTCAAACAGAACTGTCTCTCGTTTCTGGGAGAATCCGTATGGGTCGTGTTCGCCGGATTGTGGAGTTTCGATAGCTGTCTTGGGTTCGGAATGGAATATCTTAAACGGCTTTAACTCCTGTCCCATTTGGGGTTCCGTTACACCACATTTGGCCATTAGATGGCGCTAAGTACCATAGAAATTATCTCCATCTAGTGGCCAAATGCAATCATTTCCATTTTAAATTAATGGAAACCGTTCGACCAGCACAGCAAATATCCTAATAACATTCATCTTTCCCCCATTCACACAGAAGGAATGTACATGGACTTTCCCCCGGGGAATTGCTATGCACATATTTTATGAATAGACCCCTAAATGTCAGGAGACGTTTATATAAAGATGGGAAGTATGGAGCAGATGAATGAATAGACCTCCTAGCAATGTTATCACCAGGCTGTAGCTAGGGGGAGCTCTAATGTGTGAGCACAGCAGAGTGATCCCATCTAGCTCACATTAACCATTTCACTGTCAGATGTTTTTGCATTATTTTGGGCCTGAAGATTAGATAAAACCCCCAAACATATATTATCTGATAGCAGAGGCCCTGGAGAATAAAATGGTGGTGATTGTTAAGGTGTTCCTCGTAATTTAGCTGTTAGTGAACATAATGAATACGAATTTATCCGAAGTTACGAATTACCCGAAATAACAAATGCTGCATCTAAACGAATGGAACGTAATGAATTAATAATAATAACAAAAACAATTCTTTGTTTCTGTAATAAAATTGTGTAAATGAGTACGTTTTCTCCTTCACTGATGAGATGGCACTGGTGGGCACTGACAATGGGCACTGATAGGCAACACTGATGGGCACTGAAGGGTATATATGAGTGGCACTGATTGGCATATCCCTGGTGGTCCAGGGTAGCATACCTGGTAGGCATCCTTGGTGGTCCTGGGTGGGGGGCTGCACTGATAAACAATCAGCACAGACCCCCCTGTCGGGAGAGCAGCCATATGGCTCTCCTCTACTCTCGTCTGTCCGATGCGAGTGAGAAAAAGTCAATAAGCGGCTCTTTCTGTTGACGCTGTGATCAGCCGTGATTGGACACAGCTGATCATGTGGTAAAGAGCCTTCATTAGAGGCTCTTTATCGAGATTGGTGTTGCGGCGTGTCAGACTCACACACCACAACAGACATCACCGGGCAGTGTGCCCCGTATGGCAGGCGATCGCGGCTTATCCTGCTGGACATCATATAATGGGCAGTCAGGATAACTGAACCACTTCCCGGCCGTCATTTTGCTATAGGCCGGGTGGGAAGTGGTTAAAAGGTAACCCTGAATAATGGGGGGCCTAGAGTGCAGTGGTCAGGAGTATATCATATACAGTGGTCAGGAGTATATCATATACAGAGATCAGGAGTATATCATATACAGAGGTCAGGAGTATATCATATACAGGGGGTCAGGAGTATATCATATACAGTGATCAGGAGTATATCATATACAGGGGTCAGGAGTATATCATATACAGGGGTCAGGAGTATATCATATACAGAGGTCAGAGTCTTCTACTGACAATAATTAGAGAGAAAAGTCTCTCCTGTACGGTTCTCTCCTTGACATATCGTAGAATGAAGCCGTATTGTTCTTTCAGTGTCATCATCCCGTGTTCTGTCCATTTCCACACCGACACCAACATCTCCTCCACCATCCCGCTGTATTTGTTGTCTCACCATGTTTCCAATGATGGAGATCCAGAGACTGACCGGAGTCTTCTTCTCCATGTCACCAGACCACCTCTTCCTCTACTATTGGGGTGCTGGGCCTTTCTATGACTACTCAGGACCCCCAACCTCTTCTATATGTAGCACTTCCCCCGAAGGAGCTTCTGGTTTAGATTTGGGCCTGCCGTTACCTTACTGTTCACAACACTCGTCATAGGGGTCCCTCTTGAAGAGTTATTCACAAATGTCCGCACCAACGCTTAATTTCTTTTTCTTCAAGGGTTTTATTAAACAAGGTTCATCAGAGGGGTGGAGCGATAGGGGAGATTCAGGTACCTTGCTTGTGGATCACGGGTACAGTCTTAGATCCAGAGGACAAATCGGTTCCACACTGGATTCAGCAACAACCGGATAGGCCTCTCTCACTGACCTAGCAGCCGGTGCGAAGCTCGTTCAAAGTCTCTGCCACAGACTTGATGAGTGTCATTGAGTCGTCACACAGTCCTCTGCCACAAGATCGTGTAACCACACACTCTGCAAAGCTCCAAAGAAAGCACACAGTCCACGGTGCCAGGATCTTTCAGCCAGGCCGGCAGCACAGTGAGGTAAATTGGCCAGGATGCGTCCTCCAATTGAGCCCCCAATTGTTCGGCTTCTTCCCGCAGGCAAGACAGCACAGGACCACCCCTGGACCAGTAGGCCCCAAAAACTCCTGGGCCTACTCTCAGTTGTGGAGTCTCGGGCGAGCAGGCCCCAAGACTGGACCTTGACTCCTGGTGACAGCGACACCCACAGTCAAGTGGAAGATGTGCAACACAGCAGAACTCGAACAGAAACCCACAATTTGGCATAATATTCTGAGCCAACTACAGCTCAGATAACTAAATTTACAAAATAGCGCCTACTCAACAGGAGCTACATATAGGATTGTGAAGATTTCTATCCTATTTACTAAGAAGCTGAAGAAGATGTCCATGATGTAGATGAGGGTTACTTATAGTATGGGCAGCATTACCCTTCACTCTGTCACCAAGACCTAGTCTGGCAATGCCCAGAATGATACCAATTAGTCTCTGACCAATCTCACGGTTTGGATGGAATTTCTCCTTATATCAGTGGTCAGTGTAGTGGTCCCTTACATTGGTGACCAATGGGAGAAGGAACCTCTTATATGTCATCATTGGGAAGACTGCCCTCCTTACAGATGATTGATGTCAGTTGTTACTGAGAGACAGAAATTGTCCATTGCTCAAGGAACCCCCAGAACCCTTTGGAGAAACCCTGGCTGAGAAAGGCTGGACTAGGCAGTAATATATTTCCCTCCCCCTTGGTGAGAGTGGAGATGACCCATCTATAAGGATATACAGTACACACAGCACAAGGCCGTGTTCAGACTATGGTGTCCTTTTATGAAAGTGAGATCAGCAGCGATCCCGATTCTCACCGCTGATCTCAGGTCATACCAGGGGAGGGGGGGGGGGCAGGGTGGAAATCTCCCCCCGGGTTGGTGACACTATGCACAGCCACCGGCCGCCACTACCAAATGCTGTTTTTGCAGAGCAGGAATATGCCTGCTGGAGCTCTGTTAACACAGGTCACTGCCCCCGCTCACCTCCCACTGTGCAGCCGTGCCTGTGTCAGCTCCGAGGTAGATGGCTGCAGAGCTATGTCTCGTCTCACACATAGCTCAGCCTCAGCGCACACCAGCGCTGACATCCCCTTCTCTCTCTGCAAAGACATGAGGAGAGATAGAGCTCATATGCTCCTCCTTCTTCTGAGTCTGCCCTGCCCACACTCCCCGGGCATGTGTGGGCACTGGACAGGAAGTTTGAACCCAAAAAAGCATCAAACCTCCATCCTGGTAAGCTCACCCTCTCTAGTCTCTCCTGCCTCTCCTGGCTACCAGTGTATAAAAAAGGGTGCTCTGACTCTGATGTAAGGGGGGCCTCTGTGCAGACTCTGATGTAAGGGGGGCCTCTGTGCGGACTCTGATTTAAGGGGGGCCTCTGTGCAGAGTCTGATGTAAGGGGGGCCTCTGTGCGGACTCTGATGTAAGGGGGGCCTCTGTGCGGACTCTGATGTAAGGGGGGCCTCTGTGCAGACTCTGATGTAAGGGGGGGCCTCTGTGCGGACTCTGATGTAAGGGGGGGCCTCTGTGCGGACGCTGATGTAAGGGGGGCCTCTGTGCGGACTCTGATGTAAGGGGGGCCTCTGTGTGGACTCTGATGTAAGGGGGGCCTCTGTGTGGACTCTGATGTAAGGGGGGCCTTTGTGCAGACTCTTGTGATCATGAAAAATCTTATACTGTTTTCCTCAATCCATAACTTTTCCACGCTCTATGGGCCACTTGACTGGACTTGCCCCCCAGGCCTAAGGCTGCCAGCCCTCCCCTGGGTCATACACAGTTTATGAAGCTGAGGTAATCAGCGGAGAACATGTTCTCTCCGCCGATTATCTCAGCACAGTGAGAATCTGTAACTGACTGTCACAGAAACGGAAAGCAGTTTATGAAGGTGCGATCTCAGCACCACACTGGCGATCTGTGACAGAATTCTCACTTTCTGATTCTCCATCTCAGAGGTGGAGAATCCGAGAGAGAAGCCGAAGCTGGCTGAGTATTGTGGAGGAAGAAGGAAGTCTTTTGTCTTCCATGCTTCACACACAAGCAGCTATACAGTCAGATCCCATCTTCCCCCCAATACACCCCCCAAAATGAGCAGCTTAGGAATTTATAGTGTATGTATATATATATACATCATCATATAGCATATATATATGTGTGTGTGTTTGTTTATTTCTATGTGTGTATATATCTATAGATATACACACACACACACATACACATATATATATATATTAGTATACCTGCATTAAAATGTTAAAATGCTATTAAAGTCATTTTTATATAATTTTTTATTTATTAGTAAAAAAAAAATTGTAAACCCTAAAATATTGTTTTACCCATGGACTGTTCTATTACAGTTATACAGGGTTTATATTTGTATACTTTATTAAAAAAAAAAAAATGTAATGATTATAAATGTATTTTTCATTGATATGAATGGTGTATAGCTGCATTACATATGTGGGATTCCATTCATTTACTATACACCATTCACATGTAAATAGGCACATGTATGAGCTTTAAATATTGATAAAAACAATGTTTTTTTAATAATTCGGTTAATGTATATTGTTTGGTGGGAATGTAACTTTATTATTTTATTAATATGTGGTGTATAATGTGTGCTGATTCGTGTTCAGCTTTTTCTGTATTTTTCACTTCCTCATACTGTAATCCCGCTACATCACGCGAGATTACAGTGAGAGAAGCAGTTCTCAGGAGTTTCCAGACGTTTGTAGATCGCTCCTCATCTCAACATGAGAATCGATCTACAAAGCTTCATAAACAGGCACTCAGAGGAGAGCGATCTCCCCAGAGAATGCCTGAGAACTGAATAGCGGTATTTTACCACACTTTCATAAAAGGACACCTATGAGACGTTTCTCTGGGCTGCAGTTCCTCTGATTTCCACAAGATGGTGATCTCACTTCTACCATAGAGAGAAGAAGTCTCTATGGAAGACAGGAAGGGATGTCAGGGACAGACAGGAAGTTCCGGGTGAGAGGTGAGTCGAGAGGAATTTAGAGAGGAGACATCGCTGGAAGACGCAGTAGAGGAGGTAATAAGATCTTATCTTCTATTTACACCCAGTAACCCCCGTCATGTCCGTCATCTTCCTCCATAGTCACTGTGACGTCTTTTATCTACAGCAGATGATAATACACACATATATAGTGTGGAAATGTAGATTAACCCCTTCAGGGTCAGAACATTCCCCCACTTACAAGGCCGGAACATTCTCTTCATTTCAGTTTATACTAACAGATTATACGATAATACGGGTTGTTGTTTTTTTTTTTTTAGAGGTGGACTTATGATACTTGATTTTGATTATATAAAAGGAAATAACTATTCCTGATGTCTGTGAAGGTTCAACACAAGGGATGTGTCTGGATGATGACTTTATCTTTGTAAGTATCAGGTGATGTCACTGTCTATTTCCCTATGTAGGAGTATTTAGAAGGACACAAGGATCTCTACAAGGACGTCATGATGGACAATCAGCCGCCCCTCACATCACCGGGTAAGAGGAGACTTTATTGTAAAGGAGAGAGCAGTACGGAGGCTCCACCTAGATCCCCCATCATCTGATAAACACATAGAAACAATGTATTCAGTCAGTGTGTGTGTTTCCTACAGATGGCTCCAGTAATGGGAACCCACCTGAGAGAAGTCCCCGTCCTCTGTATTCCCGGGATTCCACACAGGAAGGTCACACCATCCCCCACCATCATCAGGTAGATGAAGAACAATCGCTGATAGTATCATTAGGATCTGTACATTATCTGCATTGTTACCATTGATGTCATTTTTATTCTATATTCAGAGTGGAAACCTGAGAGATCCTAAAGTTGAGGTTAAAGAAGAGATAAAAGAGGAGGATGATGAGGATGGGGTGATGGAGGAAGGTCACACCATCCCCCACCATCATCAGGTAGATGAGGAACAATTATTGGTGGTTACGATTTATACACAAACATGTTTATTATAATGGATGTTTTATTCTATTTTCAGAGTGGAAACCTCGGGGATGATAATATTGATATTAAAGAAGAGTATAAAGAGGAGGATGAGGAGTATGGAGTGATGGAGGAGTTTTCAGAAGGACACAAGGATATGATGGAGCCACCTAATACCAGGAACCCACCAGAGAGATGTCCCCGTCCTCTGTATTCCCGGGATTCCACACAGGAAGGTCACACCATCCCCCACTGTTACAAGGTCGGTGGGGCGGAGCATCTAGAACATGGACTGGTGGAGATGATGTGTGGATTTTGTATGTAAGTTTATATCTTACAGATGATATTCTCTCTCATTCTCTTGGTTTAGAGTGAAGATCCAATCGATATAGAATTTGAGGTGAAATCAGAAGAAGAAGAGAGGTATGTGAGGGATGATCAACAGTCTATGGAGAAGGATGAAATAACGGGGACATTTATAGAGGAGGACACTCCTACAGAGATCAGCACAGGTGGGTCATTAACATTAAATCCATTCCTCCACCCATACTGCTCACTGATTGGTCCAGAGTAGGACGGGGACTGGGTGATATCAGCCTGTAATCCCCTGGTCACTTTCCTGAGCTGTGTTCCCCGTCCTGTATTCCTGTATTTCTCTCGGATAATCTTCCTTCTCTGTGCTGCAGACACAATTTATGTCTCTAGACTGGATTTATGGAGATTCTGGGGTTCAGCTGGCAGAAAAATTTTGATTTTCACCATAGGGTTTGCTTGACCTAGACACCTGGGGTATGTACCTTGGGTCTTCTGCCCCATGCCCGGGTCTAGTGAGATCTCTGACAGAACAATTCTCCCGTGTTACTTGCTCTGTTATTTGCTGGCTGTGCCGGGTGGAGGGATATGTCTGTATAGTCTCAGACCCAAGTCACTGAGTGCAGTCTCAGGAGATGGGAGGCAGCGGTGTGGGACCTCTGCAACTTGTCTCCAGTAAACATTTCATCCACCACTGATTACTGAACTTCAATATCATGAGTCCTAACCCCTGCACTATATACTCTGTTGTACATTACATACTCCTGACCCCTGCACTATATACTCTATGTTGTACATTACATACTCCTGACCCCTGCACTATATACTCTATGTTGTACATTACATACTCCTGACCCCTGCACTATATACTCTATGTTGTACATTAGGGATGAGCTTCGTATTCGAGTCTAACTCATGTTCGACTCAAACATCATATGTTCGATTGTTCGTCGAAATACGAACAAAACGGGTCGTTCGCGCGAAATTCGAGTTACGTTTCACAGACTATAATTCACTGCGCCATCGCTGGCTGATGATTGGCCAAGCATGTACTATGACACGCATGCTTGGCCAATTACAGCGCACAAAAAACGGAGAGCCATAATTGGCCAAAGCCAGGGTGGCTTTGGCCAATTATGGCTCAGGGGTTTTAGTACACGCCCCACACTATATAAGGCCGCCTGGAAGTCGGCCTTGTGTAGTGTGTTGCGGTAGTTACAGAGAAAGAGAGAGAGAGAGTTTCATTTTTTTAGTTAGATAGAGCAGGCAGGATAGTCAGTTATAGTTACAGTGTGTAGAGGATATATATACATCCCAGGTGTTGTACATATATTTATACACTGTATAGTTTAGCTAGATCAGTTCTTCCTAATTTACTGGCAGGCAGGTGACTGTGCTATTTAAAGACGTTATCACAGACATACTATAGACACCCAGCAGGTACGATATTTGAAGGAATTTTTCATTTTTTTATTTTTATTTATTTAAGCATAATTAAAATCACTGCTCCTGAAAAATTGACTGTTTTTAAAACTTTTTTCCATTGATACATGTTCCCTGAGGCAAGACCGGGTTCTCAAAGACGTTTTACGACAATAACTTGCATATTAGGCTTTAAAATGAGCACTTTTGAATTCGAACATTCAAGTCCCATAGACGTCAAAGGGGTTCTAAATGTTCGCGCGAACGTTCGGTCCATTCGAAGGTTCTGGTGCGAGCCGAACAGGGGGGTGTTCGGCTCATCCCTATTGTACATTACATACTCCTGACCCTTGCATGATATACTCTATGTTGTACATTACATACTCTTTATTATCTCTGAACAAGAATGGTTGGACAGCCGGTTTAGGGCCAGGACACATTTGAGTAGATGCAATGACAATTGGCAGACTACGTAGACTGCTATACAGTGGAAGGCCTCCAGCTGGACACCACTTCTGTATAGGTAGGACCGCTGTCTCCTATGGTAACAAATCTTGTTACAGTCACTAACGGTAGTTCTACATAACTCTTGGTAACACAGAATAGTTCTCTTCTTCTCACACAGTCTCTCACTGCAGATCTTCTCTCCCTGAGCTCCCGGTCTCTCATTAGTAGGGATGAGCTTTATGTTCGGGTCGAACATGAGTTCCACTCTAACATCGGCTGTTCGCCCGTTCATCGAAAACCAAACATTATGGGGCGTTTGGGCCAAATTCGAGCGCCGCGTCACGCACCATAATGCACTACAAGATCGCAGTGCATTGCTGTATGATGATTGGCCAAAGCATGCACTATGACCCGCATACTTTAGCCAATCCCAGCGCCATCAGCAAAGAGAGACATAATTGGCCAAAGGCAGGGTGCCTTTTGCCAATCATGGCTCAGGGGGATTAAGTCCACGCCCCACACTATATAAGGTCACATGCACGTCGGCCCTGTGTAGTGTGTTGTTGGCGTGGACAGAGACAGAGTGTCATTTAGATTAAGCAGGCCGGTGATTCAGTTAGCTGCAGTGCATTTAATATAAATATATATATACAGTCTCCTACACACACACACATATATATATATATATATATATAATCCACTGCATTCAATATATACCTTCGCCCTCTCTTTGAAATCATCAGTAGCCAAAAACTACTTTATCACTCATATGCAGATGACACGCAACTGTATTTTCGCATCCGCAACAAAAAGGATCATCATCCAAATCTAGAGACATGCCTCTCTTTGATAGAAAACTGGATGACCAAGAGTTATCTTAAACTCAACAGTTCCAAAACAGAACTTCTTCTATTACAGGCCAGCCGTAAGAGTCAACGGACAACAACCTGGACACCCCCGCCCATTCTGGGCCAAATCATCACCCCTAGCTCCAAAGTCAAAAGTCTCGGGATCATCTTTGACACCTACATGACAATGGACGCACAAATAGGGTCAGTAGTCAGCGGATCCCACCATCTGCTGCGCCTACTACGCAGACTTATTCCATTTATCCCCAAAGAGGACAAAGCAGTCGTGGTGGGAACAATTGTGAACTCCAGATTGGACTATGCTAATGCCCTTTATCTTGGACTCCCAAAGTACCAAATCGCTCGTCTGCAAGTCGTACAAAATACGGCCGCCAGACTTGTGACTGGGAAAAAGCCCTGGGAATCAATCTCACCTTCACTGAGAACCCTTCACTGGTTGCCAGTAAAGGACAGAATTGCATTCAAAGCACTCTGTCTGACGCATAAGTGCATCCATGGGAAGGCTCCGCAATATCTTTGCGACAAGATAAAAGCTCACAACTCCAATCGCATTCTGCGATCCACCAACCAAAATCTGCTTCAGATACCCAAAGCCAAATTCAAGTCCAAAGGAGAAAGAAGATTTGCGCTCCAAGGTCCCAGACTATGGAATGCTTTGCCAACCAGCATTCGGTTAGAGGAAAACCACCTGACCTTCAGAAGACAGATCAAAACTCATCTCTTTTGATATCAAGAGAGACAGGAACAACGAGCGCCCAGAGGCGATTTAGTTCGCATGTGCTGCGCTATATAAATTTTTCATTCATTCATTCATCCAGTGTAGCTAGATCTGACTGCAGGCCGTTCCTGGTGTACTTTTTCTAATATACTTTCAGGCAGGCAGGTGATTCAGTGAGCTGCAGTCCAATAAATTATATATATATATATATACAGTCTCCTACATATATATATATATATATCCACTGCATCCAGTCTAGCCAAGCCTATCCCTTTTTTTTTGGCTTTGAGCCATAACATGCAGAAGAGTTGGTGGCGTGGATAACAAAGCCGTCCTCATCCTCTGTCACCCAGGCTCAGAGTAGTTTGCCTGCCAATGCAACTGCCACAGCGGCCTTTCCTAGCCCCACCATCATGCACAGAGGAGTCCCCCGAACTGTTCGACCACAGTGTCGGGTACATGCTGCAGGAGGATGAACAGCGTTTTGAAGGCTCTGATGATGGGACCCAGGTTGAGGAAGGGAGTAACGTGAGCCTAGAGAGAGGGGGTGCCCAAGAAGGACAAGAAACTGGCAGTCATGTTCCCCCAACTGTAGCATACTGCCAAGTTTGCTCCAGTGAGGAGGAGGAAGAGGATGATGAGGTGACTGACTCTACTTGGGTGCCTGATAGAAGAGAGGAGGAGGAACATCTCCAATGAGGCAGAATGCCCTCCAGGGGGCAGCTTAAGGGCAGCCACCCTATTGCATCACACTGCAGAGCTAAGCATGTGCAGGGCGCTGCTGACTCTCCGCGTATTTTGAAAAGTTCTTTGGTGTGGGCCTTTTTTGACACATGTGCAACAGATCGCACCGTTGCTGTTTGCAACATTATATCTGAAGCGTATCAAGCGTGGCCAAAACAGCAACCGCTTGGGCACCACATGCTTGACCAGACATATGACGACCTCCCATGCAGTCTGTTGGCAAGTGTACCTAAAAGACCCACATGAAAGAAGAAGGCGGACCTCTCCTAGCTCCTCATCAGCTGGGATCTCCAACCCCAGTATACCTTCAGTCCTCTCAGAAGCCTGCACTAAGAGGAATGAAGGTGTAGAATTAGGTGTCCCAACATCCGATTGTAGCAGGCAAATTTCCCTACCCCTGTTGCTAAATCGTCGAAAGAAATATGGTCCCAGCCATCCACATGCTCAGCGTCTGAACGCTAGCTTGGCTAAATTGCTAGCACTGCAACTGCTGCCTTTTCAGCTGGTAGACTCTGCCCCCTTTTGTGAATTTGTGGAATGTGCGGTACCTCAGTGGCAGGTTCTCCTACATATATATATCCACTGCATCCAGTCTAGCCAAGCCTATCCCTTTTTTTTTGGCTTTGAGCCATAACATGCAGAAGAGTTGGTGGCGTGGATAACAAAGCCGTCCTCATCCTCTGTCACCCAGGCTCAGAGTAGTTTGCCTGCCAATGCAACTGCCACAGCGGCCTTTCCTAGCCCCACCATCATGCACAGAGGAGTCCCCCGAACTGTTCGACCACAGTGTCGGGTACATGCTGCAGGAGGATGAACAGCGTTTTGAAGGCTCTGATGATGGGACCCAGGTTGAGGAAGGGAGTAACGTGAGCCTAGAGAGAGGGGGTGCCCAAGAAGGACAAGAAACTGGCAGTCATGTTCCCCCAGCTGTAGCATACTGCCAAGTTTGCTCCAGTGAGGAGGAGGAAGAGGATGATGAGGTGACTGACTCTACTTGGGTGCCTGATAGAAGAGAGGAGGAGGAACATCTCCAATGAGGCAGAATGCCCTCCAGGGGGCAGCTTAAGGGCAGCCACCCTATTGCATCACACTGCAGAGCTAAGCATGTGCAGGGCGCTGCTGACTCTCCGCGTATTTTGAAAAGTTCTTTGGTGTGGGCCTTTTTTGACACATGTGCAACAGATCGCACCGTTGCTGTTTGCAACATTATATCTGAAGCGTATCAAGCGTGGCCAAAACAGCAACCGCTTGGGCACCACATGCTTGACCAGACATATGACGACCTCCCATGCAGTCTGTTGGCAAGTGTACCTAAAAGACCCACATGAAAGAAGAAGGCGGACCTCTCCTAGCTCCTCATCAGCTGGGATCTCCAACCCCAGTATACCTTCAGTCCTCTCAGAAGCCTGCACTAAGAGGAATGAAGGTGTAGAATTAGGTGTCCCAACATCCGATTGTAGCAGGCAAATTTCCCTACCCCTGTTGCTAAATCGTCGAAAGAAATATGGTCCCAGCCATCCACATGCTCAGCGTCTGAACGCTAGCTTGGCTAAATTGCTAGCACTGCAACTGCTGCCTTTTCAGCTGGTAGACTCTGCCCCCTTTTGTGAATTTGTGGAATGTGCGGTACCTCAGTGGCAGGTTCCCAAACTCCATTTCTTTTCACGGAAGACCATTCCGGCTCTCTACCAGCATGTGGAAGGCAATGTCTGGGCCTTGTTTGACAGAGCGAAAAATATGGAGTAATGCCTGGATCAACCGATTATAAATACCTTACAAAGAGGTAGTATATGTAAATCTACATATAGTTCAGTGCATCTATCCAAGTCTCATTCACATAGAATACTATGTCAATGCAGTTCTGATGGCCTAGAAAAATCTAGCAAAAAAGTGAGAAAATAAAGTTCTCTCAAAGTAGACCAAAACAGACCACTATGGATGGTACAATGAACTTTAATCATAGAAAAACACACAGCAATAGTTAATCAAAAAAGGGTGACAGATAGATGGATTGGTTTACGCAATTAAAAAATAAGACAACGTTGTATAATTCGTTTAAAAACAGGGGAATCGCAGCTGAGCCAGAGCTTGCACAATATGCAATTGAGCTACTGGCCTGTCCTGAATCCAACGCACATTCAGTGCTGCTGGAGGCTTTGTAACCGATCACAGAGTGCGCCTGTCCACAGACTCTGTTGATCGGCTCACCTTCATAAAAATGAATCAGTCTTGGATCACCAGCTACCAAGCACCTGATGCTGATGTAACCAATTGATTTTTCTATGGATGTGGGATCCCTTGAAGATTGCCTATGCTGAGGGACTATCCTATAATGCTGAGTGACTATCCTATTCCTCCTCAATGTTCATGTTGATAGCTTCTAAGAATATTTTTGTTTCAGGGCACTACCACCACTGCCTAAGGCCCAATTTTTCTGCCCCTGTTTACATGCCCCTGTTAATTAAATTTTTTGATTTAATATTTCACAGCAGGGCCCGTTCCTGCACCCACCAAGAGTAACGGTGAGGGCTTACAGTGTTCTGGTACCACCAACACCTAAGGCCCAATTTTCTGCAGAGTATATAGGGCAGGCTGTATAGTATATACAGGCGATCCCCTACTTTCAATCATCCGACTTACAAACGACTCCTACTTACAAACAGAAGGAGACAACAGGAAGTGAGAGGAAATCTACCCCTAGGAAGGGAAATTCTCTCCTGTAAGAGTTAATATGGGAAAAAGGTGTCTCCTCTCCACTGATGCTTTATCACCAATCCTTGTTTCCCTAATAACCCCAAATTTTCCAAATCCAATTGTCATTGGGACAAAAAGTGAGGTGAGATCTTCTGAACACGGGGCACAGATAGCAAAACAAATGTTACAGGGGTGATAACCCTTCCCTATGTTTTCCAAAAAGCTTAAAAAATATTTTTTTGGCTGGAGCTACACTTACAAAATGTACCAGTTCCAAATTACAAACAGATTCAACTTAAGAACAAACATCCAGTCCCTGTCTTGTTTGTAACCCGGGGACCGCCTGTATACTGCTGTTCAGAGTATATAGAGCCTGCGGGCACTTTTGATTTTTCACGTTCGGGCCCCAAAAACTTTAACGGTGTTCGAATGTTCGCACAAACTTTCGGTCTATTCGCTTGTTCTGCCGCAAACCGAACTGGGAGGTGTTAGGCTCCTCCCTACTCACTGGACTTCCAGATTCAGTGGCCACTGAATCTCCTGAGCTCTTCTACAGCTAACCCGCTGTATATTCCTCAAGCGTCACCCCCGCTATCCTGCTGGGCCCCAGGCTTGGCACCTGCTGAAGCTTTCCCACTTCTTCAATGTCCCAGGCTGGTGAGAAGATTGCTCTGGTACTGGCTCCAGCTTACTAACTGTAGTCTCCGGTAACAAGGTGGATGGTCCCTTAGTGTTGACAGCTTCCCCTCCACCTCCAACCACAATTGGTTCCCCGTTCAGCTGAATCTTTACTCTCAGTTGGAATCCAATCCTGCAGTCCCAATCCTACGCTGATTCTCTTGCTCCTGGGTAGGCCTCAGGCTTCCGGCCTAAGAAACCGGGCAACATAACACACGTCCACCCAGACAGCTGTCCAGGTGGCACAGAACCCTGATCACCTGACTCCCCCCCAAATAAATAGTCTCTCCCAGCAGGCCAAGGGACCAAAGAAACCCCTGCAAATTGGCTGAGGCACCCCATCCATTCATAATCCGACCTTGCTACACCCTTGTCTATCTAGTGCCACCTAGTGACTGAAGAGAAAAGGTGCAGCCATCCAAAGTTAGAGAGGAATCCGTAAATCTCCTAACAATAAGCAAGGATAACTACCACCTGGTGAACTCAATTTATTAGCCACCCTTCCTAAACACCAGGGTGCTACATGTTCATTACATACTCCTGACCCCTGCACTATATACTCTATGTTGTACATTACATATTCCTGACCCCTGCACTATATACTCTATGTTGTACATTACATACTCCTGACCCTCGTCCTATAATCCCCTCATCACTGTCACTCCTATAAAAGACAGTTCTCGTTGTTTCCTCACTCTCTGACTAAGGTCCATGAATAAAGAAATGATCTGGTAGGAGATCAGAGGACCCATTTACTAGTTACCTTGAGGGGGGAATTGTAAGATCCTCAGAGACAAAGCTGCCTGATGTGGGCGGAGTCCTGGTTTAGGGGAATCAATCAGCTCATGTCTAGTAATAATCTTTGTATTTCTATTTTAGTAGATGGACGGGAGATGAGGAAAACCTCAGAGGATTGTCTCACTTTGTCTCCAGATTGTAAAGTAGAAGATAAGGACATCACACAGTATAGTCCAGGAGAAAACCCGACTACCTCAAATGTCCATCCGGCACCACACAGTGTAGATGGACCATCGTATTCCTCTTATCCTGAGGAGCCTCAGACTGTGCGGGACGGTGCCAGACCATCGTATTCCTCTTATCCTGAGGAACCTTAGACTGTGCGGGACGGTGCCGGACCATCGTATTCATCTTATCCCGAGGAACCTCAGACTGTGCGGGATGGTGTCTTACCATCGTATTCCTCTTATCCTGAGGAACCTCAGACTGTGCGGGACGGTGCCGGACCATCGTATTCCTCTTATCCTGAGGAACCTCAGACTGTGAGGGATGGTGCCGAACCATCGTATTCCTCTTATCCTGAGGAACCTCAGACTGTGCGGGACGGTGCTGTCTTTCCAACACATAAGAGATTTCCATGTCCTGAGTGCGGGAAATGTTTTTCAATGCAGTCCCATCTTTCCACACATCAGAGATCTCACACGGGGGAGAAGCCTTTTTCCTGTTCTGAGTGCGGGAAATGTTTTTCAGTGAAGTCCAGGCTTTCCAGACATCAGAGATCACACACGGGGGAGAAGCCGTATTCCTGTCCTGAGTGCGGGAAATGTTTTTCACAGAAGTCCCATTTTTCCCAACATCAGAGATCTCACACGGGGGAGAAGCCTTTTTCCTGTAATGAGTGTGGAAAATGTTTTTTACGGAAGTCCCATCTTTTCACACATCAGAAATCACACACCGGGGAGTGGCCTTTTTCCTGTTCTGAGTGTGGAAAATGTTTTTCAGATAAGTCCAGTCTTTCCACACATCAGAGATCTCACACGGGGGAGAAACCATTTTCCTGTTCTGAGTGCGGAAAATGTTTTTCAGTGAAGTCCAGTCTTTACAAACATCAGAGATCTCACACGGGGGAGAAGCCGTTATCCTGTCCTGAGTGTGGGAAATGTTTTTCAGTGAAGTCCAAGCTTTCCACACATCAGAGATCTCACACAGGGGAGAAGCCGTATTCCTGTTCTGAGTGCGGGAAATGTTTTTCAGTGAAGTCCCATCTTTCCACACATCAGAGAACTCACACTGGGGAGAAGCCTTTTTCCTGTTCTGAGTGCGGGAAATGTTTTTCGCACATGTCCAGTCTTTCCAAACATCAGAGATCACACACGGGGGAGAAGCCTTTTTCCTGTTCTGAGTGCGGGAACTGTTTTTTGCAGATGTCCAGTCTTTCCAAACATCAGAGATCTCATACGGGGGAGAAGCCTTTTTCCTGTTCTGAGTGGGGGAAATGTTTTTCGCAGATGTCCATTCTTTCAAGACATCAGAGATCTCACACAGGGGAGAAGCCGTATTCCTGTTCTGAGTGCGGAAAATGTTTTTCAGAGAAGTCCAATCTTTCCACACATCAGAGATCTCACATGGGGGAGAAGCCCTTTTCCTGTTCTGAGTGCGGGAAATGTTTTTCAATGAAGGCCAATCTTTACAGACATCAGAGATCTCACACGGGGGAGAAGCCTTTTTCCTGTTCTGAGTGCGGGAAATGTTTTTCACAGAAGTCCAATCTTTCCACACATCAGAGATCTCACACGGGGGAGAAGCCGTATTCCTGTCCTGAGTGAGGGAATTGTTCCTCACTGAAGTCCTGTCTTCCTGTACATCAGGGGTCTCACACAACCCTCGAGGTGTATTAGTGAGTGCGGGAAATGTCTTTGTGTGTGAATGTTGCTGGACATGTGGGGAAGAAGCACACCCTGATATACGGGTGAAACTCGAAAAATTTGAATATGGTGCAAAAGTTCATTTATTTCACTAATGCAACTTAAAAGGCGAGACTAATATATGAGAGAGACTCGTTACATGCAAAGCAAGAGGGTTCAAGCCGTGATTTGTCATCATTGTGATGATTGTGGCTTCCAGCTCATGAAAACCCCAAATCCACAATCTCAGAAAATTCCAATATTCCATGCAATCAATAAAACACGGATTGTACAGAGAAGGATATCGCACCTCTGAAAAGTAGAAGCTGCGTATTAATTGTGTGAAAATAGTGCAGCGCTGCGTATCTATAAATCTTATAGAAACAAATAATTATACATTCCATAAAACTATTTATGAAAAAAGAAATAAATGATAAAAAAAACAGTTCATATGGAGGTTTCCAAAGCTGTCACCGCTGTGAAAAATCTGATTTAAATGGATCCAATATTCAGTACGCACCCCCACCTGCTAAAATGCATGCTCACCTCAAGGGTGAGTATAAAACTCATAGACAGATCACTCCTCGTGTCCGATCACGATCCGTCCACTTTACCAATGGTAGTAATTCCTACAGTCTCCAGACTGCACCTCTGTGTGGGGAATCAACGTATAAATTGTCTCCAAACACCACCTTCCTCCATTCACTTATTAATAATCAATTCCACTTCTATATCCCGGGGGGAAGGACATGAAAGAAAAAACACAAGTACCATAGTGCTCTCTGCTTCTGAATTTATTATAAAAGCCCCCCCTAAAAAGTTACACAGGAACAAAAATTGTCTCTGGACAGCCGCACTCTGAACAAATTGTCGCCTTTATTAAAAGAAGGACAGCACTACAAGTCACAGCAAAATAAAACCCGACCGCTGACGCGTTTTGCACTGAAACTAGTGCTTAGTCATAGCTAGAGTCCCCTAAAAAGTTACACTTACAAGAAATAACAATAAAAACAGCAAGTATCAAATCACCAGCTCATTCACCACCGATCTAGACCCACGGCGCTTCGCCTGACATCACAGATAGGGCTCCTCCCTTCTAAACGCGTGTCGGCCTCTCGTTGGCCTTCGTCGGTAGATGGGTGGGTCAAATGAGGTGAAACCTTATATACCTGCCTGTTGCCTAGGCAACCCTTCAGGCATCACCACAGTCTGTGAGGACACGCCCTCTTCCTGTGACTACAGAGCTCACATTCATAGAGCTGGAGAGCGTGTCACCCGAATCTGCAAACCAGCAGGGCGCTCTCACTCGATCACACCGCTGAGCTCCGTGGTAATGTCCCTTTACAATCTGATCTCCACATGAGTGTGCGATGTATCGCCATATACATACAATAAAAAAACAAGTCTAAAATAAAATGAAAAGATGTTCCTATGAACTGTATATCTTTATCTACCGGGACAAATTCTATCTTTATTAGGACCTCGTTGTCCATTCATTAAAAATTATTCTAGAAAATATAAATATGTATGAATCAATCACATATATGAAAAATCAATTGTACACCGATCCTAAAAAATAATAATAATATATAAAACTACGGCTTGTCCAGGATTTGAATATGGGACCTCTCGCACCCCGAGCGGGAATCGTACCTCTAGACCAACGAGCCGAGTTACCCCTCCCACATTTCATGAGCTTATATCACTTTATAAACATATTACAATCAATCATTAATAAAATCTAATGTGAATGTCGATCGGCGGTGAGTGAGCTGGTGATCTGATACTTGCTGTTTTTATTGTAAGTGTAACTTTTTAGGGGGGGGGGGCTTTTATAATAAATTCAGAAGCAGAGAGCACTATGGTACTTGTGTTTTTTCTTTCATGTCCTTCACCCCGGGATATAAAAGTGGAATTGATTATTAACCACTTAAGGACCGGGGCCTGTTTTTCAGACTTGGTGCTTTCAAGATTAAACAGATTTTTTTGCTAGAAAATTACTTAAAACCCCCAAACATTATATATATTTTTTTTCTTACACCCTAGAGAATAAAATGGTGGTGATTGTTAAGGTGTTCCTCGTACACAAATTCCCCCTTAATATCTGGGTTTATTTTCTCCTTTCCCCCATTTTCTATGGTGTGATCTTTTCTACAGTACTTTGTTATAATAATGGAACACGTTGTGTATTGTATGACTCCGCCTCCACATTCCAGACAAGTCATTTTCCTGACCGATCGCATTTCTACCTTTTTACTATTTCCTGATTCTATGACTGTAATCTGTTTAAAAGTAAAAATTATAATAAAAAAATGTATTGAAGAGAAAAAAAAGTTGTGTGTGTCGGTGGAATGAGAAGAATTGCTGGTTTCCCGGCCAATGCACCAGATAAATGTTGCAGCAAAACGGCTCTTTGAGTTCTGGGAAACCAGGAATGGACTCCGGACACGGACTCCAGGAAAACAAACCTTTTATTTCACCAGGGAAAGGAGCGACTCACGCCAGGATGCCAAGTGGCCTCTTCTAGGCGTTTACAACATATAGATTTCCTCTTGTATAGACATTCCTTGGAACTTCGTAAAACATCTAAAAGCTTGTTAGCGAGTGACATCTGCGGCTTCTCAGTTATCTGTCTAATTTATCATCTACTAAGCTGTAGACATGTGCACTGACCAAACATTTCTTTGTTTTCCTTTCATTTGTTTCTTCCTTTTTTGGGTCGTTCGTTATGATCGGCATTCATTCATTTGAATAAATTCGAAAATCCGAAATAATAACAAATTATCGGTATCGGAATTTTCTTTCAAATTTAGCTGTTAGTGAACGTAATGAATACGAATTTATCCGAAGTTACGAGTTACCCGAAATAACGAATGCCGCATCTAAACGAATGGAACGGAATGAATTAATAATAATAATAACAAAACATTGTTCTTTGTTTCTGTTATAAAATTTTGTAAATGAGTATGTTTTCTCCTTCACTGATGGGCACTGATCAGGCTGCACCAATGAGATGGCACTGGTGGGCACTGACAAGTGGCACTGAAAGGCTGCACTGATGGCACTGGCAGGCATTGCTAATGGGCACTGATTGGCATATCCCTGGTGGTCCAGGGTAGCATACCTCATACCTGGTGGGCATCCTTTGTAGGCATCCCTGGTGGTCCTGGGTGGGGGGCTGCACTGATAAACAATCAGCACAGACCCCCCTGTCAGGAGAGCAGCCGATCGGCTCTTCTCTACTCTCGTCTGTCAGATGCGAGTGAGGAAAAGTCGATAAACGTCTCTTCCTGTTTACGCTGTGATTGGACACAGCTGATCATGTGGTAAAGGGCCTCCCTCAGAGGCTCTTTATCGAGATCGGTGTTGCAGTGTGTCAGATTGACACGCCACAAATAGATCGCCGGGCTGTGTGCACCGCAGGGCACGCGTTTGCGGCTTATCCTGCTGGACATCATATAATGGGCAGTCAGGATAACTGAACCACTTTCCCACCGTCATTTTGCTATAGGCCGGGTGGGAAGTGGTTAAAAGCCTTCGTAGGTCATCAGGTTAAAGGTAACTCTGAAAAATGGGTCTAGAGTGCAGTGGTCAGGAGTATATCATTATACAGGGGTCAGGAGTATATCATTATACAGTGGTCAGGAGTATATCATATACAGAGGTCAGGAGTATATCATATACAGAGGTCAGGAGTACATCATATACAGGGGTCAGGAGTATATCATATACAGAGGTCAGGAGTACATCATATACAGGGGTCAGGAGTATATCATATACAGGGGTCAGGAGTATATCATATACAGAGGTCAGGGTCTTCTACAAACATCTCCTCCACCATCCCGCTGTATTTGTTGTCTCACCATGTTTCCAATGATGGAGATCCAGAGACTGACCGGAGTCTTCTTCTCCATGTCACCAGACCACCTCTTCCTCTACTATTGGGGTGCTGGGCCTTTCTATGACTTCTCAGGACCCCCAACCTCTTCTATATGTAGCACTACCCCCAAAAGAGCTGCTGGTTTAGATTTGGGCCTGCCGTTACCTTACTGTTCACCACACTTGTCCCAGGGGTCCCTCTTGAAGCGTTATTCACAAATGTCCACACTAGGGATGAGCTTTGTGTTCGACTCGAACATAGTCTGTTCGTACGTTCGTCGAAATTCGAACAAAACAGGTCGTTCGCACCAAATTTGAATGACGCGAAACGGCCTATAATTCACTGTGGCATTGCGCGCTGATGATTGGCCAAGCATGCACTATGACCCGCATGCTTGGCCAATCACATCGCGCAAAAAACGGAGAGCCGTAATTGGCCAAAGCCAGGGTGGCTTTGGCCAATTGTGGCTCAGGGCTTTAGCACACGCCCCACACTATAAAAGACAGCCTGCAAGGCGGCCTCGTGTAGTGTGTTGCGGCGTTGTTAAAGAAAAGATCAGTCAGAGACAGACAGACAGACTTTACAGTGTGTAGAGGATATATATACATCCTAGGAGTTGTACATATATTTATACACTGTATAGCTTAGCTAGATCTGCTATTCCTATTTGTTAGGCAGTAGCTTGTGCAAGCTGCAGTGTTCTAACGTGTTGTATTGCCTGTGTGCTGTTTAGTTTGCACCTAAACGTACTTGGTGTTACTGCACTTGTGCTGTATAGTTTTCACTTAAACCTACTTGGAGTTTACTGCACTTGTGCTGTTTATTTGCACCTAAACGTACTTGTTGTTACTGCACTTGTGCTGTTTACTTGCACCTAAACGTACTTGGTGTTACTGCACTCAGGGCAGGACTTAGGGTGGTGGGGGCCCCTGGGCTTGAGTGTTGAAGGGGCCCCCTGGAGCCAAGAATTGGAGGGGGGTCGAAGTTGTTGAGCGGGGGGGTGCGCATTAAAGTTGTTGAGCGGGGGGGGGCGAATTGAAGTTGTTGAGCGGGGGGGCGCATTAAAGTTGTTGAGCAGGGGGGGGGATGTGTCGGCTCTCTTCCCTTCAGCAGACATCCACAGACCGCTCCAGTTCCTCCTGGGGTTATTTTGCAGTTGTTGAGCGGGGGGGGGGGGGGGTGCCTCTCACCTGTGCCGACAGTAGGGGCCATAGACTGTCATTAGCCCGGCTGTCGGCTTTCTTCCCTTCAGCAGCCACAGTCCTCACACCGCTCCGGTTCCTCCTGCTTCCATGCTGCCTCCTCTTGCAGTACGGAAAAATTAACCCTTTCGCGGGACTGCGGGAAGAAGCTGTCTGTGCGGGAAAGTCCTGCAGAATCCGTGCATGTTGGGAGGTATGCGCAGGAATTTTGGGGCCCTTTACTAGGGTTGCCACCTGTCCTGGAATCCCCCGGACATTTCGGGTTTGGGATCTTGTGTCCGGGTTTCACTCTGCCTGAAACCCGGACACATTATTTAGACTGGGCTGTGGCTCCCCAAGTAACTGAGGTAGATACCTAAAAAAAAAGGGGGTTGCCATCCGGGGGCCCTGGAGACCTCTGGGCCCTTTAATAATAATAATAATAATAAAAAAATATATATTATATATATATATATATATATATATATATATATATAAATACATTTTTTTAAATAAAATATAAATAAAAAAAGGGGTGTTGCCGTCTGGGGCCCGGGAGACCTCTGGGCCCTTTAATAATAATAATAATAATAAAAAAATATATATTATATATATATATATATATATATATTTATATATATATATAAATACATTTTTTTAAATAAAAAATGGGGGGGGGGTTGCCATCCGGGCCCGGGAGACCTCTGGGCCCTTTAATAATAATAATAATAATAAATATAAATTTATATATATATATATATATATATATATATATATATATAAAATACATTTTTTTAATAAAAAATAAATAAAAAGGGGGGGGGGGTTGCCGTCCGGGGCCCTGTGGACCTCCAGACCCCTAAAAAAAAAAAAAAAAAAATTTTTTTTTAAAGGGGGCCCCCTATTGGGTGGGGCCCATGGGCTTGAGCCCAGTCAAGCCCAATGGTAAGTCCGGCCCTGACTGCACTTGTGCTGTTTATTTACACCTAAACGTACTTGTTGTTACTGCACTTGTGCTGTTTATTTTCACCTAAATGTACTTTTTATTACTGCACTTGTGCTGTTTATTTGCACCTAAACGTACTTGGTGTTACTGCACTTGTGCTGTTTATTTGCACCTAAACTTACTTTTTGTTACTGCACTTGTGCTGTTTATTTGCACCTAAACGTACTTGGTGTTACTGCACTTGTGCTGTTTATTTGCACCTAAACTTACTTTTTGTTACTGCACTTGTGCTGTTTATTTGCACCTAAACGTACTTGGTGTTACTGCACTTGTGCTGTTTAGTTTTCTTATAGTAATCTCATTTTGTGCAGGGACAGTTGTAAACAAGTGCCACCTCACAGGCATACTAGAGATACCCAGCAGGTACGATATTTAAAGGAATTTTGCATTTTTTTCTCACTTTAAGCATCATTAAAATCGCTGCTCCAGAAAAAAATACAGTTTTTAAAAGTTTTTTTTTTCAATTGATACATGTTCCCTGGGGCAAGACCCGGGTTCTCAGAGACGTTTTCCAACAATAACTTGAAGATTGGGCTTTAAAATGAGCACTTTTGAATTTGAACGTTCGAGTCCCATAGACTTCAATGGGGTTCTAAATGTTTGCGCGAACGTTCGGTCCGTTCAAAGGTCCTGGTGCGAACCGAACAGGGGGGTGTTCGGCTCATCCCTAGTCCGCACCAACACTTAATTTCTTTTTATTCAAGTGTTTTATTAAACAAGGTTCAACAGAGGGGTGGAGGGATAGGGGAGATTCAGGTACCTTGCTTGTGGATCACAGGTACAATCTTGGATCCATAGGACAAATCGGTTCCACACTGGATTCAGCAACTACCTGATAGGCCTCGCTCACTGACCTAGCAGCCGGTGCGAAGCTCGTTCAAAGTCTCTGCCACAAGATCGTGCAACCACACACACACACACTCTGCAAAGCTCCAAAGAAAGCACACAGTCCACATGCCAGGATCTTTCAGCCAGGCCAGCAGCACAGTGAGGTAAATTGGCCAGGATGCGTCCTCCAATTGAGTCCCCAATTGTTCGGCTTCTTCCCACAAGAAAGACAGCACAGGACCACCCCTGGAACAGTAGGCCCCAAAAACTCCTGGGCCTACTCTCAGTTGCGGAGCCTCGGGCCAGCAGGCCCAGAGACCGGAAAATACTGGTAACGCATCCCTGAGGCCAGGAGGGCCATCCGGTCAGGATCGGATCGGTGCCCCCCAAGCACCCTCTCCAGAATGCACAGCGGGCAGACCACGCCCACTGGGCTGCTTCTGGAAAGAAGGCACTCAATACACCCAGCCCATTGCCATTCCGACCTTGACTCCTGGTGACAGCAACACCCACAGTCAAGTGGAAGATGTGTAACGCAGCTGAACTAGAACAGAAACCCACAATTTGGCATAATATTCTGAGCCAACTACAGCTCAGATAACTAAATTTACAAAATAGTGTCTACTCAACAGGAGCTACATATAGGATTGTGAAAATTTCCATCCTATTTACTAAGAAGCTCAAGAAGATGTCCATGATGTAGATGAGGGTTACATATAGTATGAGCAGCATCACCCTTCACTCTGTCACCAAGACCTAGTCTGGCAATGCCCAGAATAATACCAATTAGTCTCTGACCAATCTCACGGTTTGGATGGAATTTCTCCTTATATCAGTGGTCAGTGTAGTGGTTCCTTACATTGGTGACCAATGGGAGAAGGACCCTCTTATATGGCATCAGTGGGAAGACTGCCCTCCTTACAGATCATTGATGTCAATTGTTACCGAGAGACAGAAATTGTCCATTGCTCAAGGAACCCCTAGAACCCTTTGGAGGAACCCTGGCTGAGAAAGGCTGGACTAGGCAGTAATATATTTCTCTCCCCCTTGGTGGGAGTGGAGATGACCCATCTATAAGGATATACAATACATACACACACAGCACAAGGCCGTGTTCACACTACAAGATGTTTCTCGGGGCTGCAGTTCCTCTGAGCTTCACAAGGTGGTGATCTTCTCACTTCTACCATAGAGACAGGAAATGATGTCAGGTACCGACAGGAAGTTCCGGGTGAGAGGTGAGTCGGGAGGAAGTAGCAAGGAGACATCTTTGGAATCGGTAGCAGAGGAGGTAATAAGATCTTATCTTCTATTTACACCCAGTAACCCCGTCATGTCCGTCCTCTTCCTCCATAGTCACTGTGACGTCTTTTATCTCCAGCAGATAATACACACATATACCTCCCAACTGTCCCTGATTTGGAGGGACTGTCCCTCATTCACAACAAAGTCCCTCTTTCCTCCTCATGTGTCCCGATCTATATACATGTCTATAAAATGCACTATTTATCTATCAAAAAGTCTTTCCCGGTGCTAAACCTTCCATCCAATTTCTACATTTTTCTGCTGCATTTGTAAATTCCAAAAGCCAATATAAAGGAATATTTGTGGTAAAAATTCCCATCTCAGAAAGTTGGGAGGTATGTACACATATAAAGTGTGGAGTCGTACATTAACCCCTTCAGGGTCAGAACATTCCCCCACTTACGGGGCCGTAACATTCTCTTCATTTCGGAAATGTGTTTTTTTCCCAATCTTATTCAGCTTTTCCGTTTATAATAACAGATTATACAATAATACGGGATGGAGGTTTTATTAAGAGGTGTATTTATAATTAGGGATGCTCCGAAATGTAATCATCCGAAACATATCGTCCCAAAATGGTGTTTTCAGCATATTGCCGAAAGAAAAAAAGTGCAGATAATTGCACATACGCGGTGGCCGTGCCCCGGGGGTCCACCCATTGCGGGGTGTTATCCTGATGGCTCAAGGCCCCATCCTCCGCTCCCTCCTCCTCCTCTTCTTGCAGAGTGGTGATCTTCCTGTGTCAGGGAGCTGAATTTCCCAGGCCGCAGTAACAATGTCCCGCCTCCTGTGATAGACGGCACACTGATCCAATGCTGGGACATTGAATCAGTGTGACGTGGTCACTGGAGGCGGACATTGTTTTTTTTTTAAAGATATTGTTATTGGATTTAAGACAAACCAACAAACAGAAAAAAACACAAAAAACAACAACAATCCCACCAGACAATCTGGTCATAAACAGTAGGCAATATGCTCCAACATAGAAAAATAAACAGATATCAGTGCAAAGATATAAAGTAGGCACAATGGTTAAAGGTTCAGGTATATTACCAGGGCATAGATCCCTGGGGCACGGCCCATCAATGGTCAATCAAGAGTAGGGGTGCAATGGATCGTCACCGATCCGTGATCCGAACGGGCCACCCCGTTCGGATCGGCACACCAGCGCTCCGGAGCCTCGGCCGTGGGAAAGTCAACCGGCTTCGGCCTAGCTCCGGAGCGGCGGCCATCTTGCTCCCCCCCGGGGGCTTGCCAGAGCCCAGCGTGACACGCCTCCCAGCACAGCACGCTCACTGCAGACATGTGGAGAGTGGAGACAGCAACAGTGAGCTTCTGCAGGTAGGAGATCCGTTGCACCAGTAGTAAGAATTGTAATGTTCAATCTGAAGCAGTCAAATAGCAAAACAGAGGGAGATAAGGGCCAGAGGTATTTGTGGAGAGGCCCCCTAACAGCTGCATCTGTAATGGGAGGACATGCGGGCAAGTGGACATCTTTCATTACACCCAACAGAGTTTTAGATTCAGTTATTTTCATCACAAAACAGAGCTTATACCCTTAAATACAGTATTTGTAAATCCGACGGACTGTTTAAATGTTAAATTTAATGTGAAAATCAGAGGTGTTCTGTCACATTAGCAATAAACAGTCCGTCGGATTTCCAAACACTGTATTTAAGGGTATAAGCTCCGTTTTGTGTTGAGAATAACTGTGAAATCTAAAACTCTGGTGGGTGTAACAAGATTTGTCTTTTTTTATTGCTGACCCGAAAATGATCCGATCCGTGACTCCTGATCCGAGGATCGATCCGATCCGTGAGTTTTTTGATCCGTTGCACCCCTAATCAAGAGTCACAATCAGTGCTGGGAGAGGGTTAGCGGACTAGCCAGCCATCTACCCCAAATATTGTGGAAGGTTTTGTTCCGTTTCCCGAGTTCAAAAATAAGTTTATACAGTGGGATAGAATCATTAATAAGTTTTACCCAGAGGGACCTCAGAGAGGTCTGTGCGACCTTCCAGGACAGTAAAATAGCTTTTTTAACATAGAAGTAGAGTATGCGGAGCAGTCTCTTGGCATGTGATGATAGGTGTAATTTGCCAAACTAGGCAGTTCTTGGGGTGGATTATGTTTGGGAGGCCTAGCGCCGATGAGATGAAAGCACCCACTTCCTCCCAGAAGTCCCGGAACTACTGGGCATGACCAGAAGCAGTGTAAGAAATCGGCCTCTTGGCCACAGCCACGGAAAAAGGCAGCCGAGGGCAGGAGACCCATCCTGTGTAACCTAGCCATAGTGAGGTGGGTTTGATGAAAAACGTTGACCTGTATGATGCGGTGCTGGGAAGCAATAACTGAAGTTTTATACGTATCACTAAATTCTGACCAGTCCTCGTCTACCAGGGAGAGGTCCAGAGAGGTCCACTTTACCTGAGCTTTGTGATACCTGGGGTTAAAGTCAGTCATTAGGGCTGCATAGTAGGTGGAGACAAGATTAGAGGTCGACCGATATATCGGCCGATATTTGGCCATTTTGGAGAAATGTGTAGGGGACTGAGAAGCAATGGATGGAAATATATACTTTATGGACACTGGCTTGTAATCCCCTGATTATCAGTTCCCTGGCATTATAGCTTTGGACCTGGCGCTTTGTTTCCAACTGGAAGTCTGGAAGTCCTTGGTCTATGCTCTTTTCTTTGTGAGCCCCAAAGCATTCAATCCTAACAACTTGAAGGACTGGGCTCACCCCCTTTTTTTTTCTCTGTCTGTTTTCTTTTTGAACTTAGGTCTGCCTGGAACAGATACTCCATTTTCCTCCTATGTGTTATGATACTCTACAGTTTTCTACAGTTCTTGAATAGAGATTAAAGAGCCAGGTAGAACGAAGGGTAGGGGATAAAGGAGGAATAAACCTCTCTCTTTTCCCCCCCTAAACTAATATGAGGATAAATGGCCCCCAGTAAATCTCGTGTGAAACCACAGATAGTGACCCCCTGTTCCTCTCCTTCGGCCATGGCGGCAAAGGCAGCAAAGAAACCTCCACAATCTCCGCAAAAATCCCCAGTAAAAGGGATAACAGCGGAGACGCAGACGGCAGGAATAGAGGGGGAGCACACGCCTTCTGGGAAAGACATATCGGAGGCAATAAAAGCAAGCAGTGAAGCACTGACAAATAAAATGGACGTCTTGGCAGTAGATGTGTGTTCAATAAAACGGGATTTCGATAAAATTCAGAAAAAGACAGCAGAAATAGAAATCCGCGTCTCAAAAGTTGAGGAAAAAATTCAAAAGGATAACAAGGAATGGCAAAGATTGGAAAAGCAAATTAGAGAATTGCAGGACAGAGCAATAGACACAGAAAGTCGCCTAAGAAGTAACAACGTTCGAATTCTGGGTCTGCCAGAGCGGGTAGAAGGGGATAACCCAATTACATTCTCGGAAAAATTATTAACAGAAGTTCTGAAATTAACAGAAGTATCCTCAACATTCGTGGTGGAAAGAGCACATAGGATCTCCTTCCGTATCCCTAAACCAGGGGCGCCCGCCCCCCCGTCCTTTTTTTTATACGTTTACTGAATTACAGGGACCGAGATCAAATTCTTTCAACAGCAAGGATGAGGGCAGATATACAGTATGAAAATGTTAAATTGTTATTTTTCCCCGACTACCCAGTTGAGATACAACAGCAAAGAAGGGCATATACAGAAATACGGAAAAGACTGAGAGAGAAGGGGTTAAAGTACAGTCTGCTATACGAGGTTGTGGGTTGAGTTATGAAGGATACTGAGCATGAAATAGAGATTATACTCAGTAAAAAAGGGGATAGGGAAAGTTCCTCTCCACTCTCATCCACGCATGGATGGGATTGTACACAAGAGAGGGGAGTGGGGAGAGACAGGGTGGGTAGGGAGGAGGGAGAGTATGGGGGAAGTATGTATGGGGTTTGCAATGGTGTGGTTCAAGTACCCTATGGATGCCCCCCCAAAAAATAGGGAGGTGTAAGATACAATGGAGGCAGGGGTTCTTCCCATACTCTAGATATAATGCCTGAGAAAAATAATTGTTTTTCGATACTATCTTGGAATGTCCGAGGACTAAACTTAAAGTTTAAACGAGCCTTGATGTTTCAGTATATAAGAAAATATTCTCCCCAATTGATTATATTGCAGGAGACACATTTAATGGGAAAAAAAGTAAGAACGTTATAAAAAACCTGGATACGAGAAACATACCACTCCACCTATTCTTCATATGCTAGGGGGGTATCAATTCTGGTAAACAAAACCTTTCCGGGAGAAGTAGAGAAGGCTTATATAGACATAAATGGAAAATATGTCATCCTGCTGTATACGATTGGCAAA
The DNA here is from genome assembly GCF_905171775.1 of Rana temporaria. Taxonomy (NCBI): domain Eukaryota; kingdom Metazoa; phylum Chordata; class Amphibia; order Anura; family Ranidae; genus Rana; species Rana temporaria. The sequence goes on from NW_024404456.1 coordinate 469,674, forward strand.
CAGAGATATGTTACGGTGGCAGTGCATATCCCACCCCCATCTTCGGTGGGGGGTTCTAAGCGAGATAATGGAAAAAATTATTCAGCATCTCCCAGCAAAATTGATGTTGATTGGAGACTTCAATGCGGTCTTATCACCAGAGCTAGATAGATGAAAACATCCTAAACAACATTCAGCAGATCTGTATAATTGGGCACAGGCAATGGGGGTAACGGAGATTTGGAGATGGAAAAATCCGGGGATGATGAGAGGGTATTCTTGTTTTTCTGCCTCTTATAAAACGGCGTCTAGAATAGATCTGGCATTTACAGATTCTGCGATGTTGACAGACATCGCAGAAGCTACATACCTACCAAGCGGTCTTTCAGACCACTCACCTCTGTTCCTGTCAATACGTATTCCTACTCCAAGAAACGCATCCCTATGGAGATTGACTCCGCAATGGGTGGGACATCCGGAAATAGCAGGGAAAATGACATTGATAATAATGGAATATTGGGAGAATAATGCTGGATCAGCCTCGGTAGAGATGGTTTGGGATGCGTTCAAAGCATATCTGCGAGGACAATATATATCAAATATCTCAGCGGTCAATAAAAATCAGAAGGTAAAGATGCAGGAGTTAGAGAGACAGATTGATTTCCGGAAGGAAAAATATGGCCAAGACCCCAGCGGGATCAACTTTAAAGAAATGATGGGCGCACAAAGAGATTTACATTTGCATATGGAGGAGATAACAAGATTAGAAATGCACAAAAATAGACAGAACATATTTGAGCAGGGAGATAAAGGGGGTAGATTCCTAGCAAGATTGGTGCAACAAGAGTATCAGGCTACAACTATATCAGAAATTGAGGATTCAAATGGACAGAAAGTAAAAGAACCAGAAGAGATATTGGAAACTTTCAGAGAATATTACAGTACACTGTATGCCTCTTCCCTGCCACCCGACTTCCGCCCGGAGGATATGACGGACCTATTGAATCGGATAGCCCTAGGGTGGCTGTCGGATGGGGAGAGGAGAGCATTAGTCTGTCCTATTACGGCTGAGGAAATTATGGAGGTTATACGTACATTCTCGGGGGAGAAAGCACCAGGACCAGACGGAATTCCAGCAGAATTCTATAAAAAATATGGAGCATTATTAGCTCCTAAATTAGCAGAAGTATTCACAGGCGGGTTAAGGAAAGGGGCCCTCCCAGATTCAATGAGAGAAGCACATATAACACTGATATATAAAGAAACAAAGTATCCAAAATGATGTTCATCATATAGGCCAATAGCACTATTAAACACTGATTTAAAAATCTTGACGAAGATATTAACATTAAGGCCGGGTACTCACGACCAAACATGTACGATGAAAGCGGTCCGTCGGACCGTTTTCACCGTACATGCCTGCCAGAGGGCTTCTGTACGATGGTTGTACACACCATTGTACAGAAGTCCGCGCGTAAACAATACGCGGGGCGTGTCCGCGTCGTCGCCGCGACGATGACGCGGCGATGACGCGGCGACGTGGGCGGGCCTGCCATTTAAAGGCTTCCACGCATGCGTCGAAGTCATTCGACGCATGCGAGGGACGGCGGGCGCTCGGACATGTACGGTAGGTCTGTACTGACGACCATACATGTCCGAGCGGGCAGGATTCCAGCGGACGGTTTTAAAACACGTCCAGGAATATTTGTCTGCTGGGAAAAGGCCCGGCGGGCAAATGTTTGCTGGAATTCGGCCCGCTCGCGCCTACACACGACCAAACATGTATGCTGAAACTGGTCCGCGGACCAGTTTCAGCATACATGTTTGGTCGTGTGTACGGGGCCTAAGACTACAACCCCTGCTTAGAAATATAATAGATGCTGATCAGACAGGATTTATGTCACAGAGAACAATGGATATTAACCTACGTAGGCTCTATACAAATATACATACCCATCATATGCAGGAGGGGTCTAGGACAGTGGCCTCCCTAGACATAGAAAAGGCCTTTGATACGGTCGGATGGCCTTTCCTGTGGGAAATACTTAGAAGGATGAGATTCCCATTAGTATTCATAAAGTGGATCCAAACAATATATGGGAGACCCATGTCAGCAGTTAAGCTGGGAGGAAAATGATCATCCTTCTTTCGGCTATATAGAGGTACGGATGCCCTCTCTCTCTCCAGCGCTCTTCGCAATAGCAATAGAGCCAGTGGCAGAGGCTCTAAGGACCACACCGAACATTCAGGGACTCCGAGTGGGGGGGCTGGAGGAGAGGGTAGCCCTATACGCAGATGATATGCTTCTGTTTTTAAGAGATGTGGGGCCGTCTTTAGAGGGAGCGCTAGAGTTATTAAATGCATTTTCACCATTTACAGGGCTGAAAGTAAATTGGGGTAAGTCCCTTGTGACGAGATCCTTTCTCGCCCGGTTCTGCTCTCCCGACACTCCTCTGCTACCAGTGAGTCAGCTTGCAGATTGCAGCGTCTGATGGTCCAGTCATCCAAGGTTCCGGGGTCCGAACTACAGCTATGTGCCGTTCAGACCTATTAAGAACAAACACCAGGCAGGCTGTATGTAAGTTCAAACAGGACTCTTTATTTTCAAGTACACAGCACACTTTTATACAGAATTTTGGAACATCCCACTGCCAACAACCGCTTTCCTATTGGTCAATTGTAAAGTATATGCAGTCTTCACTCAAGTCCTCCTTGACCATGCAAATGAGGACTTGAAATTGTCAACAGGGATTGGTCCAATAGCTTGGATAGAAAGACTTGTGTATTGAGACAGAAGCCCCAGGGGGTAATCAATGTACACAATAACCCGGTCTATTTAATTACTACCTCTGAGAGGTTACATTGCTTTAGACAATAGAATGCTAATTCAATACAGCTGACAGGAGGCTTCTGACCTTTAGAACAATACAAAGTCCCTTAGCGTAAACACATACATCTTCAAACATACATAATAGATTCAATTAACCTTCAATCCCAATTCTAGCCAGACGGACTGGCTCCGACACCCGCTCTTAACCTGCAGAACACAATAAAAGGTATTTCACAAGCTGGTTCCACTTAGCATTTCAAAAGCCGGCGTTCTTGCATTGAATGTCCCTCTCCTGTGTAACAGATGTCAAGTAGAAACACTTTAATATCTCAAGATCCATGACATCCCTATTGTTCTCCATTGATCAAGGAGCACAGGAAACTGCTGCTCCCGAACCTACCTTTGAAATGGGTAGCGGAATTTAAATATCTGGGTATTATAATATCTAGACAGGCTGAAGATTTTCGAAGGCTAAACTTAGACCCAGTGGTACAGGAGCTTGGGAGGAAGCTAAAGATATGGGGGACATTGCCTCTGTCATTACTAGGACGTGTAAACCTGGTAAAAATAAAGATCTTACCTAAATTTCTGTATATATTCAGGAACTCACCACAGTGGGTGCCAAAGAATTTCTTTATACAGTTACATGGAATGCTATCTACATTTATTTGGGCAAATAAACCAGCAAGAATTAAATTAACTACGCTGATGAGACCGGAGGCGCAGGGAGGGCTGGCCTTTCCAGATTTTTATAAATACTATATAGCTACACAATTAGTGACGGCGGGGAGATGGTTAAACCCGGACGGGTATGATGCAGCTACTATGTTGGAAGCGGCAGTGGTCCAATCGGTAGAGGCATTGCAGGGATTATTGTATAGAGGGATCAAAACAAGACGAGATCTAACCCCTGCAATGAGGACAACAGTAAAAATATGGAAAGTTGCTATAGGAAAAGAAGGAGATTTAAAAACAAACTTATCACCAAATACCCCACTGTGGAGGAACCCTGAGTTACCACATCTAGTTTCCATCCAGGATCCAGGGGCGGGGACTAAATATGGGATAAAGAAATTGTCATAAGTTTTACAAGGGGAGAAGTTTCTATCATACGTAGAAATGAGACAACTTTGGAACATTCCGGAGAGCTATGCATTTAGGTATAGGCAGCTTATTCACGCCTTACTAGCTCAATTTCCAGAGGAGACCCCGCGATTAATAGAATCAGGTCTGGAGCAAATGGCAAAAAAAAGAAAACTTCAAATTTCTACATGTATTTAATAAAGATTACGGCTCCGGATACAAATAAATTAAGGGAAAATTGGCAGAGGGATGTTCTAAATTAATGGAGAAGTGGGAGGAGGTATGGAGGTTTCCACTGCAGATACTTGTATCACTTAGGCCTCGTACACACGACCGGACATGTCCGCGGACCGTTTTCATCGGACATGTCTGCTGGCAGATTTTGGTCTGATGTGTGTACGCAAACGCGGTGATGTGGCGGCGACGTGCGCGACCCAGGAAGTTCAATGCTTCCACGCATGCGTCGAATCACTTCCACGCATGCGGGGGATTTCGACCTAGCGGACATGTTGGATGAGTCGTACTAACCATCGGACATGTCCAACGGACAGGCTTCCAGCGGACATGTTTCTTAGCATGCTAAGAAACTTTTGTCCGCTGGAAACCTATCCGCTAGGCCGGAAAAATGTCCGCTAGGCCCTACACACGGTTGGACATGTCCGCGGAAACTGGTCCGTGGACTAGTTTCAGCGGACATGTTCAGTCGTGTGTACGAGGCCTTAGGCCCCGTACACACGAGAGGATCCATCCGCTGAAAAATCTCAGCGGATCGGTTTCAGCGGATAGATCCTATGGTGTGTACGTTCCAGCGGATATTTATCCGCGGAAATTTCCGAATTCCAGCAGATAAAAATTAGTAGACATGTCTACAAATCTATCCGCTTGAATCGGCACCAGCGGATCGATCCGGTGGTCTGTACAGACTCACCGGATCGATCCGTCCGAACCCATCCCTCGCATGCGTCGTAATGATTCGACGCATGCGTGGATATCCTTATATGACAGCGTCGCGCACGTCGCCGCGTCATCATCGCGGCCACGGCGCGACACGTCACCGCGATGGGAATTCGGCGCGGATTTCAATCCGATGGTGTGTACACTCCATCGGATTAAAATCCGCAGAGGATTTATCCGCGGATACGGTCCGGCGAACCGTATCCGCGGATCAATCCTATCGTGTGTACCAGGCCTTAGAGATATATTAATTAGTGCTGTCAAACGATTAAAATTTTTAATCGCGATTAATCGCATTAATGTCATAGTTAACTCACGATTAATCGCTCTAATTTATGACGAATTTCCCCACAAATATCGCACAATTCTGCAAGTGATTATAATTTATTATCGCTGTTTTCTAGCTGATCTAAAACCATTTTTGACATAAAGGGACACTTTTGGACAATCTACGTTTTTTCAGGCAGAAAGAACAGTTTTTATTTTATAAAAGAATATGTAGGACACTGGGCAGACCACTAGGGACAAGGGGGGTGTGTATTTTTTACATACAGTACTGTAATCTATAAGATTACAGTATACTGTGTGTATTGTGTTTGTTTACTTTTTTAAATTTGGCGCCGTTCTCCGCTCCCGTGCGTCGTAACGTCGCAGGGAACGGAGCTCGGCGGCACATAGGCACTGTGAATCGAGCGAGGAGGACCCGCCAAGCGAGGAGGACCCGCCAAGCAAGGAGGACCCGCCAAGCAAGGAGGACCCGCTCGATCACACAGCGGGGTGGCATCGCTGGATCCAGGGACAAGGTGAGTAACTTGTCTGTGAATCCAGCGAAAAGGTAAGCCGCGCCGCACCGCTGCACACTCTGCATGTCCACCCCGAGGGCTCCTGCGTTAATCGCGCGACAAAAATATTGACGGCGTTAACATGGGTTTGCGTTAACGCCGTTAATATCGCGTTTAACGCACAGCCCTAATATTAATACAATTAATTTTTTTTACATAGAAGCCATTACACACCATATAAGTTACACAAGATCTCCCCGATAAATCCTCAGGACTGCTGGAGATGTGCAGGCATCCCAGGGGATTTCATGCACATATTTTGGCTATGCCCAAAGATAGTGGTATTCTGGAGAGAGGTCCTGAGAATCATTGCCATAGTGACATCAATAAGATTGGAACAAGAAGCATAGATCTGTCAGTTAGGCCCCATACACACGAGAGGATTTATCCGCGGATACGGTCCAGCGGACCGTTTCCACGGATAAATCCTCTCGAGGATTTCCGCGGATTTCTATGCGATGGCGTGTACACACCATTGCATTGAAATCCGCGCCGAAATCCTCTGGCGATGACGTGTCGCGCCGTCGCCGCGATTATGACGCGGCGACGTGCGCGACGCTGTCATATAAGGAATTCCACGCATGCGTCGAATCATTACGACGCATGCGGGGGATCCCTTTGGACGGATGGATCCGGTGAGTCCATACAGACCAGCGGATCCATCCATTGGGATGGACTCCAGCAGATGGATTTGTTTGGCATGTCAGCAAATATTCGATCTGCTGGAATCCGTCCCATGGGAGAAATATCCGCGGAAACAGATCCGCTGGAGTGTACACACCATAGGATCTATCCGCTGAAACCCATTTGCTGGGATTTTTCAGCAGATGGATTCTATGGTGTGTACGGGGCCTTAGGATTGGCAGGGAAAACGGTATGTCAGTAGGAAGGAGGACACAGATAGGTCTACTATTGTTCTATGCTAGAAAGACAATGGGCCAGATTCAGGTAGATCCGCACAATATTTGCGTGGGCAAAGGGCAACGAGTTTTGCTCTGCGCCCACGCAAATATTTTGATATGCCCGCGATTCACGGAGCAGTAGCTCCGTAAATTGCGCGGGCGCTATGCTAAATAGCCCGGCGTAAGGGCGCCTAATGCAAATGATCCCGCCGGGGGCGGGAATCATTTAAATTAGGCGCGCTTCCGCCTTGAGCGAACAGCGCATGCTCCGTCGGGAAACTTTCCCGACGTGCATTGCGGCAAATGACGTCGCAAGGACGTCATTTGCTTCTAAGTGAACGTGAATGGCGTCCAGCGCCATTCACGAATCACTTACGTAAACGACGTGAAATTTAAATTTCACGAGCGGGAAGGGCGGCTATACTTTAGCATTGGCTGCCCCTGCTATAGCAGGAGCAACCTTGCGCTAAAGTCGCCGTACGGAAACTCCGTACCTTGCGTGCGCAGGGCCCGCGCAACTTTTGTGAATCGGTGGTAGTATGCAATTTGCATACTATACGCCGATCACAATGGCCGCGCCCCCTAGCGGACAACGCAAGAATGCAGCCTGAGATATGAAGGCATAAGGAGGCTTATGTCTGTCATATCCTAGGCTGCAGTCCGCGTAGCGATGTTCCTGAATCAGGGGCATTCGCTACGCGGGAGCAAAACAGCTATTGCGCCGTGCAACAGCTTCTTGAATCTGGCCCAATAGTGCTAAACTGGAAAAAGACAGAAGCTCCCTCGGTAGTACACTGGAAAAACTTGGTAAACAGTAATTTGCCAATGTATAGAGAGGCATATCGGAATAGAGGACATGGGGAGAAATATGAGAGAGTAAGTGAGGCACGGAGCCAACTGCAAGTCAGCGTAGGGCCGGCATGACAGGGTTAACAGAACCCTGGTAGCTGGGGGGGAGGAGGAGCAGGAGCGGCGGGAGGGGAGATTATAGATATCTCCCAACATCCAGTTTCCCGGGCAGACAGGCGTGGGGGAGCAAAGTTGCATGGTCTGTACAGCCTGCAACGGTTTTTGTTTCTGCTCAGCGATCGTTTGGGACACAGGTAGGGGCGGCGAGATGGCAGGGATTGAGGCCCTGTTTACACAGCTCAGGGCGGAGGCGGCGGTGCGGGGGGAGGAATGGCTGCAGCGGCAGCTGGGGGCACTTCTCCCTCAGAGCGGGGCGGCTAATGGCGCGGCGGCGGCGGGGCCTAACCACACGGGCCAGGACAATATTCAGAGCGGTGGGGAAGCAGCGATGTCGGGGCCTAGTCACACCGGCCGGGGGACCGCGCGGTCGCGCTCGTCGCGCCCCCCCCGCAGGTATTCACCCAGCACATCCCCTCGGTCGGAAGGCGGCAGGAATAGGGCCCCATCGGGCCCCCCCGCAAAACGTGCGGCAGCGGCAACTATAGGGGTCATTGAGGGCCCGGCAGGGGGGACCAGAAGCACCCAAGGACAGAGGGGGGGACGGCCGGGGGGCTCAGGTGCGGCGGCCGTGCCCGCCCGACGTGTGGAGCAGGTGGAGACGGGCCCGGTCAGCAGGCCTCGGCGAGAGGGATCACAGAGTACGGTGGCTAGCCCCTCAGCTGCTACGGCTAGCCACTTGCAGGAGGCCCAGGCGGCGAGGGGAAAAAATCAGGAGGAAGACCGCGGCAGCAGAGTTACGCCTGGCAGGAAAGCGCCGGCAAAATCCGTGCACGGGTCCAGGGCCCGCAGGGAGAGCGAATCCGGCCCTGGGCCTTCGGCCGCCGGGACCGAGCTGCCCGGGGGGTCATCATCGGGGGAAGAGGGGTTGTGCGAGGACCAGTCGGAAGGGGAGCTGTCCGGTTCGGAAGAGGAGGTCGTGCCCAGGACGGTGCCTACAGCGAGGGATTCCAGATGATCGGCTGATGGGATTGCTTCCACGCAGCCCGGTAAGTCCTTTTCCACATTTGTTTCAAATTCACTGTGTGATGATGTGATTGTTGGGGGCCGGGTGGGGGGGGCCCGGGATAGGTTGGTGGTGCCTGCGGTGGCTGGGGGCAGTGCGACATCTTCCCAGGTTACGGACGCACAGGTGGGGAATCCTGGGGTGGATGCGGGGTTGCAGAGATTTTTGTCGGGGCTAGAGGCATTGGTTAGCCAGCTAAAAGGGGGGGACAGACCCCCCGCGGGCCCGACAGCGGCTTGGGGGCCGGGAGGGGGGGCTGCGGCGGCTGCGGCAGCTGCCCCAACGGCGGTAGTGGTGACTGAGAAGGAGGCGAACGGGGGTGGCTTGGGGGCAGGACCGGCGGCGCAGCCGACAGGGACTGCCGAGCCGGCCGGGGCCACAGGCAAGAAGCGGGATTTGGTGCGGTTAGCGGATGAAGCAAAGGGGCAAGTGTACACTTGTTATGATGCGCCGCTGGGGGCGCATTTGAAACAAGAGGTCCGGGAAAAAATTTGGAAGAGCGAATATGTGGAGATATTCGCTTTGTTACCGTTGGAGAAATTCAACTTGGATAGGGTGAAGCCAGAGGACTCCAAAAAGGAGGACGAGGAAAAGCGGAGGTATCGGCTCATACCTCGCACGTTTGCGAATTGGTCGCAGGCTTATTCGATTTTGGCCAGCGTGATTGGCGAGAAGAACCCCGAACACTGTTCGGCGCTCTTCAGCTACCAGGAGGCGATTAGCGAGGCCTATCGGTGTTATGGGGGCACGGGTTGGCTTCGTTATGACGAGCAATTTAGGCAACGTCGGGCGATTAGGCCGGACATTCGGTGGGACGCGAAGGACATTAGCCTTTGGATGCGGCTTATGACGGCTCCGAGGACGTCGGCTCCGTTTTTTCAGGGGGGGGCCGGCGGGGCCTCTTCCCTGGGACAGTCGGCCGGAAAGAACAAGGGGGTTTGTTGGCAGTTTAACGAGGGAAACTGCAAATTCGGAGGGACGTGCCGGTACAAGCATGAGTGCTCCGGGTGTGGGGGTAATCACCCCTCTTCCCGCTGCTTCAAGCAAGGGCCGTTCCGGAGATCCTTCAGGCAAGAGGGAGCACACCGGTGATGGTGAAAAGGATGCTGCCGTTTCTCGGTAGGTATCCAGACAGGGCGGCTGCCCAGCTCCTGGAGGAGGGTTTTACAGTTGGTTTTCGTATCCCTGCTAATTTGACCGTGATTCCGCCAATGTCCAAAAATTTACGTTCAGCGAGGCAACACTCGGAAGTGGTTTCCGAGAAGCTCCGTAAGGAGGTCGGGCTGGGCCGTATGGGTGGCCCGTTTGAGTCCCCCCCGTTAGCAGGCCTGGTGGTTTCCCCATTGGGGGTGGTACCGAAGAAGGAACCGAACAAGTTTAGGCTCATACACCACCTCTCCTTCCCAAAAGGGGGGTCGGTGAACGATGCGATTAATGCAGAGGATTGTTCAGTGTGCTACACTTCGTTTGACGCGGCGGTGAGTTGGGTCAGGCGGTACGGCCGGGGGGCGTTGATGGCCAAGTCAGACATCGAGGCGGCTTTCCGGCTGTTGCCGGTGCACCCGGACAGCTTCCGGTTGTTGGGGTGTCACTGGGAGGGCGAATTCTATGTGGACAAGTGCCTGCCCATGGGTTGCTCGGTGTCCTGCGCATTATTCGAACAGTTCAGTTCTTTCTTGGAGTGGGTGGTACGAGACGTGGCGGGGGTGGATTCGGTTATCCATTATCTGGATGACTTTCTCTGCATTGGACCGGCGGGGTCAAAGGTTTGCGCGGTTTTGTTGGCCACGCTGGAGCACATAGCGGAGCGTTTTGGGGTACCACTGGCGCCCGACAAAACGGAGGGGCCTAGGTCGGTCATTCAGTTCTTGGGCATAGTCATCGATTCCGAGGCTATGGAATGCAGGCTGCCAGCGGACAAATTGGAGGGCCTCAAGGCGGAGGTCAGGGGGATGATTGGCATGCGTAAGGTACAACTGCGAGCGCTGCAGTCGCTCTTGGGGAAGCTCAACTTTGCCTGCAGGATCCTCCCGATGGGGAGAATTTTTTGTCGGCGTCTGTCGGCCAGCACGGCGGGGGTTAGGTTGCCCAACCACTATGTAAGGCTGGTGAAGGAGCACAGGGAGGACCTGCGGGTATGGCACTCTTTTCTAGAGGCCTTTAACGGAAGGGCCTTGTGGATGTCCGGCCCGGTCAGCAATTTTGACCTAGAGCTGTATACAGACGCGGCCGGGGGATCAGGCTTTGGGGCCTTCTTTCAAGGACAGTGGAGCGCTGGCCCCTGGCCTCAGTCCTGGCTAGCTGCGGGTTTTACGAAAAATCTGGTCCTGCTGGAGCTGTTTCCAGTGGTGCTGGCGGTTGAGTTGTGGGGCACGTCTTTCCGGGATCGGAAGGTGCGCTTCCATGGGGATAACCTGGGGGTCGTGCAGGTGATAAATCGCGTGACCGCGTCTTCTCCCCCAGTGATTCGGCTCCTGAGACACTTGGTACTTCGGTGTCTGCAGCTGAATGTGTTTGTTTATGCGGTGCATTTACCGGGGGTTGAAAATGTCGTGGCTGATGCTTTGTCTCGGTTCCAGTGGGACAGGTTCCGGGAGTTGGTGCCGGAAGCGGAAGAGCGAGGGGTCCCCTGTCCGGAGTGGCTGTGGCAGATTCCATTGGAATCATCTCCACCTGGATTAAAAAATCGGTGAGTGCGGGTACTTGGGCGGCCTATGAAAAAGTATGGTTAGAATGGAGTAGCTTGGTGATGGAATCGGAGGTGCACCTTTCGGGACCGGAGGTGAGGACATTGGTGTGGTACTTTTTGTCCAGAAATATCGAGGCAGGAGTGTCTCAGTCGGTATTGGATAAGAAGTTGGCCGGTTTGGCGTTTTTGTTCAAGTGGCAGGGGTTGCCAGATTTTACAAAGGATTTCTGGGTGCGCCAGGCTCTGAAAGGGTACAGGAAGCAAGGGCGGCGGCTGGACACGCGCCGCCCGGTGTCTTTCGACATTTTAAAAGGGCTGATGGATAGGATGGGTACAGTGGGTTCGTCCGGTTTTGAAGTTACACTGTTTCGCGCGGCATTCGCGCTGGCATTTTTTGGGGCTTTTAGGATAGGCGAGCTGGTGAGCTCGTCGAAAATGGTCCAAGGGGGCATGGGGGCATCGGACGTTAGTTGGGCCCCGGAGGGGGTCACGTTGTGGCTCAGAAGGTCCAAAACGGACCAGAGTGGCAAGGGCAGAGCGGTCCAGGTGTTCCCAATCGAAGGATCGGAACTTTGCCCAGTGGGGCTGGTCCGGAAATATCTGGACATCCGCCCGGAGGTGGGGGGCACTTTTTTGATACACGAAAATGGGGCCCCGCTGTCGAGATATCAGTTTGTGGCGGTGTTTAGGAAATGTCTGGGGGAATTGGGCCTGGTTGCAAAGGAGTTCTCGGCTCATTCATTTAGGATTGGGGCTGCTACGGAGGCGGCAAGGAATGGATTGGGGGAGGACGCAATAAAGAGGATAGGACGGTGGGAATCAAGGAGGTTTCGTTCATATGTTAGGCCGCAGCTGGTGGCAAATTTGTGTTGAGGGATTGGGAGATGATGTTGGGATAAGGGGACATGAGTTAGATGACTGTTTGGAAACGTGGGGTCGCTGTATTGGGTGATGTGTTAGTTATTTGTTGTTGCTTACTGTCTTTCAGGTACTGGACCCTTGTTGGTCTGGATATTGGGCCACTCTTACGTGGTTCGGGGGGAAAAACGGGCGGAGGCGCGCCCGACCGGTCGGCAACTTGGGATTTCGAGACAGGAGGCGAGGGTACGGTGGTTGGGGGTCCCAGGGATGCTATGGAGCAGAGTTGTGCCGGAGGTACACAAATGGGCACGTTTGGACAGACCTCCGGATGTGCTAGTGATTCATGCCGGGGGCAATGATCTTGGGGTGAGATCTATGCTGGAGATAGCGCGGGATATTAAATTCGATTTTCAGCGGCTCCGGTTGTCTTTCCCGGAGGCAGTAGTGGTGTGGTCGGACATGGTGGCTAGGACATCGTGGAGGATGGCTAGGTCGGTGGACGCGGTGAATCGTGCGCGCAGGAAGCTCAACAGGAATGTGGGGCGTTTTGTGCTAAGGAACGGGGGGCTGGTGGTTCGGCACCCGGAATTGGAGGTTGACCCTTGGCGTTACCTCAGGAGTGATGGTGTTCACCTCACGGACGTGGGGATTGACATGTGGGCGTTGCGCCTAGAGGAGGGGGTACAACAAGCAATGAGGGTGTGGAGGTGCGCCCGTAGGTAAGGTGTTACCTTCGGGTGCTGGTGGCGGGTGTTTTTCGGACTTTGCAGGAGAAGATATTACCCCAAAGATGGACACCAGTACCCAGTGGTGGATGGTTTCTGAAGGGGTTTCTAGTTCCCAGTCTACTAATGTAGCTGGAAGGTTGGTGAATTGGGGGCACTGCGGTCAACGGTCGTCTTTGAGCCAGTTTCGGCTTGAGGCCTATGACCAGAGGTTAGGACACCGCAGTGCCAAATAAAGAGTTACAAGGTTACTAAGTTAAAATGTGAACAAGTTTAGTGGTTACTGGGTCCTGCAAAGTCCAACACCATTTAGGAGAGGTATTATCTCAGGAATTTTACGTGTTTGTTGTTATGTTATTGGTTATTTATTATTTAAAGACTATTTAAAATAAAGGAGGCTGCTACGGCCAGTTTTTACTCCAACATTAAGTGGTGGTCTCATTATTTATTAAGGGGTAATGTGGGGGTATTAACTGGAAAGGGGTCTTAGCGGTCAGGGTGTATTCTGGTATACCATAGTCATGGGCAAGCTGGATAGAGAACTCCATGACAGCATCAGGATAAATGGGGAATAAGGGGAGGTTAACCACACCATTGAATGAAGGGAGAGAGGAGGGGGTAAAGGTATTTGAGTCAGGTGAAAGGGACGAATTGAATTGTATGGAGGCTCTAGAGGAGAGCAGATGAATGTAAATGGGGGAATGTAAATGTATATGTATGGTTCTATTTTGTATGGAATGTTTTCGGAAAAAATTAATAACGAGATTTGAAAAAAAAAATAAAAAAAATTAAGCATGTAGCAAGTGAAAGAATGAGTGCATATGAAACATCCACCAGTGCTGAAGATTCACAATAACGTGACAATCCCTCCACCAGAAGTCTCACTAGGTACTCTCACCTCCAGCATAGACCCCTGAACTAACAGGAAGTCATGCAAAGCAGAAACAATTGCCACAGATCAAATCATCACAAGGAATCCTCCAAGGGGTTAATCAACACTCCACAGAGAATGTTAATAGATCAAAAGGCGAATGTAAAGCAGCATCTAAAAATTCCCTGATGGGCTGTGTAGCGGCGGCGGGTGACGACATGTGCGGCCGCTTCCCCTGTAATCAGCGGAGAACATGTTCTCTCCACCGATTATCTCAGCACAGTGAGAATCTGTAACTGACTGTCACAGAAACGGAAAGCAGTTTATGAAGGTGCGATCTCAGCACCTCACTGGCGATCTGTGACAGAATTCTCACTTTCTGATTCACCATCTCAGAGGTGGAGAATCCGAGAGAGAAGCCGAAGCTGGCTGAGTATTGTGGAGGAAGAAGGAAGTCTTTTGTCTTCCATGCTTCACACACAAGCAGCTATACAGTCAGATCCCATCTTCCCCCCAATACACCCCTCAAAATGAGCAGGTTCGGAATTTATAGCGTATGTATATGTATTGTAAGGGGTTAGCTCGGTAGGCGGGGTGTGTGACCCCCAGGATGGGTTCACCACACACTGAATTTATACAGAAAGGCAGTCGAAGACGGCTGAAAACAAAGATTTGGGTTTATTCTTCCATCTTGCTGGAAACAAGTGCAAGCATCCAAACAGCATAAACAAAATCAAACATAAAATAAACCCTGGCCACTTGGGGCGTCTACCTTCACCACAAAGGAACCTATCTATGGAGTCTGGCACAGCCTACTGCTGGGCAGACACTGCTGGTCATACAGCAGAAAAACAAATTGGGCCAGATTCAGAAGGAAGTTACGTCGGCGTATCTATTGATAATGAATGGTAAGGTGCATGAACCAGACAACAGGAAACCTAAATGCACTTCCGGCGCCGGGGATCAAATATAAACTGATCCCAAGTGAAGAAAAAAGATGTAGCACAAGTGAAGTGGATTCTATCAATAGTAATTAAAATTGATAAAAAACCGAAGAGCAGCTATTTAAAATAGGTAAAACCCATTGACAGTATAAAACAAAGTATCAAATAAATAGAACTATGGTTCAAAATGATAAAAACAGCGCTGTAAAAATTGTAGTGAATAACCCCAAAAGAGAGGTTTACTAGTGAAAATACAGAAGTGGTGTGCTAGGTGATCAAAAATCAGGTGGAAGTGCACCCTATACCCTATTTAAGATTCACCCAAATAATGTGAGAGTGCCCACTTCTGAAATGCAGGCTTACCGCAGCCTGTAAAGGGGACGTTTTAAACTCACAAGCACTCCTTCAACTGATCTTCAAAATCTCTGTGACGGTCAAGCTTAGTGATGTTACATGTAAACAACAAAAACACTAAGATAGTGAAGTATTGCTAACACATTATTCCATACACTATTAAGTAGATAAATCCCCCTATGTAAAATGCCCGTACAGGAAAATATAAAAGAATGAACAAAAAGCAAGCCTGTAATCTCTGCTGTAGTCTGCTGTAGTCGCCGTCCTATGGACACCAGGGGCCGCACGAGTGCTTCTGACGCCGGTATACAGGTGGATGGTTGTAGACTGCAGGGAGGCTTCCGTGTTGCGCTGTTGTAGCCACGCCCTGACGCGTTTCGTCAATTCCGACTTCGACAGAGGGCGTATCTATTGATACGTCGCGTAACTTCTAGGATGCGCCGGCGTATCTTTTTTCTGTATTCAGAAAGCAAGATACGCCGGAATTTTGCTAAGATACGACCGACGTAAGTCTCTTACTCCGTTGTATCTTAGTTGCATATTTACGCTGGCCGCTAGGTGCCGCTTCCGTAGATTTACACATAGAATATGCAAATTAGGTAGATACGCCGATTCACGAACGTAGTTGCGCCCGGCGTATCTATATGCGTCGTTTACGTAAGGCGTCGGACCGGCGTAAAGTTACCCCTGCTATATGAGGCGTACGCAATGTTAAGTATTGATGTCGGGACAGCATCGAATCTTATGTCGTTTACGTTGTTTGCGTAAAACGTTCGCGAATAGGGCTTTGCATAAGTTACATTCACGTCGAAAGCATTGACTATTTGCGACGTGATTTCGAGCATGCGCACTGGGATACATCCAAGGACGGCGCATGCGCCGTTCGAAAACAGCGTCAATTACGTGGGGTCATGACAGATTAACGTACAACACGCCCACTACCAGCCAAATTTGAATTAGACGTGCTTACGCCGACACATTTACACTACGCCGCCGTAACTTAGGGCGCAAGTTCTTTCTGAATACGGAACTTGCGCCCTAAGTTACGGCGGCGTAGTGTATCTGAGATACGCTACGCCCGCCAATAGATACGATAATGTATCTGAATCTGGCCCATAGTCTTTTTGATTTTTATCACACAGAAAAATCAACAGCACCTCACCTCTTCAGAAGTCTTTTCAGCTCACTGCTCTCCTTCACTCAAAAAGCCTCAGGATGCAGCAATCAGTAGTAATCCTCTGGATTACTTATAGAGGACTTAATTGCCTCATTCTGAACAGCTGAAGTTTTCCAACGCTCTTAAACCTTTCTGGCTACTTCTGCAGCCGACCCCCGATAATAATTGGTGTATTGTCTAAACAAGGCAGAAATGTATCTCCCGTCTGTGACAACACCCACAGATTTACCTGACTTCCTGTCACATACCCCCCCCTCTTGTTTCAACCCTAGGGTTGGGACACAGGTTGCCAGGCATGCATGCACTCGGGACAACCCATCTGCATTCCCCATTTTAACACCGGGCGATGCTTTACCACAAAAATAAATTCCTGGAGGGCCAGGAACCACCTATTTATTCTCATATTGGTCTCTTTGTTCTGTGCCATCCACTTCAATGAGGCATGATCCGTCACCAGTTCAAACTGTCTGCCCACGAGGTAGAACCGGAGAGAATCCAAAGCCCATTTCACCGCCAAACACTCTTTCTCAATGGTGGCATAATTTTCCTCATGGGCCTTCAACTTTCGGCTGAGGTACATAACAGGGTGTTCCTCCCCCTTGATAATCTGAGACAGTACAGCTCCTAAGCCCACATTTGACGCATCTGTCTGAACCACAAAGTCCCGTGAAAAATCAGGCGAATTTAAAACTGGCTGACTACATAAGGCCTGCTTTAAAGCCTGAAAAGCTGTTTCTGCTTCGGGAGTCCATTTGGTCATTACAGACTCCTTCCCTTTGGCCAAATTGGTCAGGGGAACAGCCTGTGAGGCAAAATGGGGGATAAAGCGGCGATAGTAGCCCGCGATCCTCAAAAATGCACGAACCTGTTTCTTGTTGGTGGGACATGGCCAATCCTGAATAGCCTCAACTTTTATTTGGGGCTTGAGTAGACCTCTTCCAATGGTATACCCCAGATACTTCGCCTCTTCTAGCCCAAGGGTACGTTTTTTTGGATTGGCTGTAAACCCGGCTTTCCAGATGGAATCCAACACAGCCTGAACTTTTGGCAAGTGTGATTCCCAATCCTCACTGTGGATGACAACGTCATCGAGGTATGCAGCAGCATAGGCTCGATGAGGCCGAAGGGTCTTATCCATGGTGCGTTGGAATGTGGCGGGAGCATTCTGTAACCCAAAAGGCATCCTCCGATATTGGAAAGATTTGTCTGGAGTTACAAATGCTGTTTTTTCGCTGGCCGACTTCGAGAGAGGAATTTGCCAATAACCCTTGGTCAGGTCTAACGTTGTCATGTACCGGGCAGTGCCTAGGCGATCAATCAGTTCATCTATGCGGGCATGGGATAGGTGTCAAACTTAGTGATTTTATTCAGGTGGCGAAAATCTTTACAAAACCGCCAACTTCCATCTGGTTTGGGCACTAAGACAATGGGACTGGACCAATCACTATTTGACTCTTCTATCACCCCCAGTTTAAGCATTTTTTTTTACTTCCTGGTGAATTTCCTCTCGCCGGGCTTCTGGAATTCTATAAGGCTTCAACTTGACCTTATCCCCTGGTGTGGTGATAATGTCATGTTCAACTCCAGAGACCCAACCTGGCAGGTCTGAAAACTTCTCCTTATTACGGAGCACAAATTCTTTAACCTCCTGTTGCTGAGTTTTGGATAGAGTCTCCACTATCCCAACTTCAGGGACAGCCAGGTTAAATGGAGCAGAAAATCGGGTAGTCGTAGCGACCAAGGACTCTCTATCCTTCCATGGTTTCAGCAAGTTCACGTGATAGAGCTGCTCAGGTTTTCATCTTCCCGGTTGGCTAATTTTATAATTCACCACCCCCATTTTCTCCAACACTTCATAGGGACCCTGCCATTTGGCTAGGAATTTACTTTCGACCGTGGGGACCAACGCCAACACCCTATCACTAGGTGCAAAGGAACAGACCTGGGCCCCACGATTGTAAATCCTTTGTTGAGCCAATTGGGCTTGGGCTAAATGTTCCTTCACAATCGGCATCACTTGGGCAATTCTGTCTTGCATTTGGGCTACATGTTCAATCACACTTCGATGAGGGGAACTCTCACTCTCCCATGTTTCCCTGGCAATGTCCAGTAGGCCCCGGGGGTGCCTCCCATACAGTAGCTCAAACGGAGATAACCCTGTGGACGATTGAGGAACCTCTCTTATGGCAAACATCAGATAAGGGAGCAGATAATCCCAATTCTTTTCGTCTTTATCCACCACCTTCCTCAACATTTGTTTTAAGGTTTTATTAAACCTTTCCACTAACCCGTCTGTCTGAGGGTGATATACTGATGTACGTAATTGGGTCACTTTCAGGAGTTTACAAAGTTCTTTGGTCACCCTAGACATAAACGGGGGGGCCTTGGTCAGTTAGGACTTCCTTAGGAAGACCCACACGGCTGAAAACCTGAAACAACTCTTTGGCAATGGTTTTAGCAGAGGTGTTTCGGAGAGGAATCACTTCTGGGTAACGGGTGGCATAGTCCATTATTACCAAGATGTGCTGGTGCCCTCTAGTGGACTTCCGTAAGGGGCCAACCAGGTCCATGGCGATCCTCTCAAAAGGGACCTCGATAATGGGCAGGGGTACCAACGGACTGCGGAAATGTGGCATGGGTGCAGTAATCTGACACACTGGACAGGAAGAGCAGTACAATTCCATTTCCTTCGTGATCCCAGGCCAATAAAACCTCTGGGTGATCCTCTCCCGGGTTTTTTCTGCTCCCAAATGTCCCCCAAGAATGTGCCCATGGGCCAGTTCCAAAACCATCTTGTGGTACGGTTTAGGCACTACCAGTTGCTCAATGGTGTCCTCTATCCTCTGTGACACTCGATATAACAGGTCCCTTTCAATAATGAAGTAAGGGAGGGCAACCCTCTCGTCAGGGTTAACTAACTGCCCATCTATCTTCACTACATTCTCTTGGGCTCTTTGCAATGTGGGGTCCCTCAATTGCTCAGTGACAACATTTTCTCTGCGCACCTCGAGATCATCAAACCCTATCGGCCGCTGTTCCTCTTCTGTGGTAGCAGGCTCCTCCCTAGGGACTGGTGTTTCCCCTGCTAAGACTGAGAATGGAAACTCAGGAGAATCCTCACAGTCATAGGTTTCTGGAGTAGATGGTTCAGGCTCAGAAGAACCACCTACTGGGGAATCTGGGTAGTCCCAGAGTTCCCAGAATTTTGGGAAATCCCTTCCCACAATGGCGTCATGTGTAGAGTGACCACGTGTCCCGGTCTACCCGGGATCGTCCCGTAATGTACATATTTGTCCCTGGTCCCGGACACCTTCATTGCGGGACAATACAGTGTCCCGCAATAGAAACTGACAGTCTGGGAACAGGGGAGGACCGAGCCGCCATAGTTCTGGCTCTGGCTCTGCTTCCACCTGATCACTGGTTGCTATAGCCGCTTGGCGTCTGGCAACCAGTGACGTCACTGCCCACGTTGAAAGCAGAGGAGGATTTCACTTCTTCCTCCTCCTCTGCGCTAGTGCTGCTGGGGAGTCACTGCTGGTTCTGTCACCTCCGCTCCAGTCACTGGCTTGCTGCTTCTGTGAGGTGTTTCTGTTCCCACAGCTGTGAGGCATCTCTCCCTCTCACTTCCTCCCCCCTCCTGCCCACCTCACACTAACACACAGATTGAAGCCCCCCTTCTCCTTGGCTCGGATGTCAGGAGGGAAGGAGGGGGAGGAGAATGGACACAGCACTCAGGAGGACGGGACATGCTGATCTGAGGTCAGTACACAAAATATTAATGCTTGGCACTAGCAGGAGAAGGAGACACAGAGACAGGGGGCAAGTTGTCAAAAAATAATACTTGCAGTGATTTTGGGAGATAAGAGCATGCTGTATGTGATAGGGGGGCACTTTAGGAGGGGAGATAAATTGTTTTTTATTCACCCCCCCCCCTTCCAGCACAATTTCTCTCCCCTCCAAAAGTGTGCCCCCCCAACACATACAGCATGCTCTTATCTCCCAAAATCACTGCCAGTATTCTTCTTTGACAACTTGCCCCCTTCCCCATCTTCAAAGACAAGCTGTCTTGCTATTGAGGGGGGAAACGTTGCTAGACATTCAGGGCAATTTCTCCAGGTGCCAATGCCCCCCTGTCAGGCAAGTTAGTGAAGCCAAGTGCCTGACCTTTTTTCAGCAATGGGCTCCAAGACTCAGGACTGGTTCACACCACAAATCACATAGGAACACGCTCTGCGTTCCTTTGCGATTCACGTGCCTTCCAGATTCTGTGCGATTTCAGCCCTTTCATTTGTCTGCACCAAGAGCTGTGCATGCGCTACTTTACAAAACGCACAGCAACTGGATCGCATGGTACTGCTGATCATACAAACACTACATTTTCTACCTGCATTTGGGTAGTCATTAACCCCTTAGTACCAGCCACACACAAATATGCGGCTTCTCTGTGCCTGGGCCTTGGCACAGAGAGGTCACATATTTAAATGAATTGCGATCAGTAGCGCTGTGCCGAGAGCGCACTCCCTGAGCACCCCATTCACAGTTACCGGCGTCTAAGTGAAAGCTTGCGATCACTGCAATCGATCAGGAGTTTTTGAATCGTGTGTGCCAGGAGGTAAAGAGGTTAAGTTGACACCCACAACAGATCGCTATGGGACACAAAACGCAGGATTCCCTCACAGCATTCTGGTATAAACAGACCCTTAGTCCGGATACACAGGATTTCATTTGTATCTCAGAAAGGTCCCACCAAAATCTTGCACATGGGCCCGCTGATTTCATACGCCCCTGCCCCAAAAATCGGCAAAAAATATGTCAAAAATCATCTTTTTGTGTGGGGGGGGGGGGGGGGGTGTCCCTGAATGGCAGTTTGGAAATGTGGTCACCCTAGTCATGTGGCAGTTTGGGAACTAAACCCACCTGGTGACACAGGTTACAGAGGGAGGTTTCAAAGGAAACCGTAGTCACCGGATATTCTCGAGTGTCCCCATGTACACAAACTACAGCCATTTTCCTCGGATGTAAGGTTTTTCCCACCACTAGATCACTTTTCACTAAGGTGACCAGGCTACCTGAATCCAACAATACCACAACATTTTTACCATCTAAGCACATTCTATATAAAGGTTTCTCATTTCCCTTTACTGCAGTGCATGTGGCTGCAAAAAGGGACTGTCGTCTCTCTGTCAGAAAGTCACACTGCATGGGTTCATAACCCGCTGGGCAAATCGCTGCTACATGTCTCTCTTCCCGGCAACGGTAACAAATCAACCTTCTGGTCCTCTCCTGTGGGATGGGTCTTCCAGGCCGTTCTCGCCAAACATTAGCAGTAGTTTTGATAATTCCTCTAGTTGCTCCTTGGTCCCTCTCTCCACCCCCAACCCTTGATGCAGTCTTACCTATAGGTGGGGAGGGTCTGGTCTTGGGGTGAAAAGTTTGTGCCTCTCTGGTGGAAGAGGACAAATTCTCTGTTAGGTACCTTTCGACCAGGTCTACAAGTTTGTCTGCGGTTTCCGGACCACCATGGTTCACCCATTTCTGAAGGGTGTTAGGAAGAGACCTGAGAAATTTGTCCATGACTACTCGCTCCAAAATTTTTGGTCCGGACAGAGTTTCTGGCTGCAGCCATTTCTTAGCCAAATGGATGAGGTCATACATCTGCGACCGAGGTGGCTTCCTCAGCCGATAACTCCAATTGTGGAGCCGCTGAGCACGGACATCCAGGGTTACACCAAAACGTGCCAATATTTCCTCTTTTGATCGAACATAGTTTTTTGCATCTACAAGCTCCAAATCAAAATATGCCTTTTGGGCTTCTCCAGATAATAGGGGGGCCACTAGTCCAGCCCACTGTTCTTTAGGCCAACTCTCTTTTTCCGCTGTTCTCTCAAACGTGGTCAGAAACATCTCAGGGTCCTCATCTGCAATCATCTTTGGCAATAAGTGTCTTACCCGAAAAGTCGGTATGTTACTGGCCTGACTCCCAACCTCGGTCTGCTGTCTCTGAAGCTGTGTCACGATGGCCTCCATTTGCTGCTGGTGTCTCTGTTCCAAGCCTGCAATGCTCTCTCGGTGAGCTGCAAGGCTCTCTTGGTGAACCTGTTGTTGAGCTGCAATGCTCTCTTGGTGAGCCTGTTGTTGAGCTGCAATGCTCTCTTGGTGAGCCTGTTGTTGAGCTGCAATGCTCTCTCGGTGAGCTGCAAGGCTCTCTTGGTGAACCTGTTGTTGAGCTGCCATGCTATCTTGGTGAGCCTGTTGTTGAGCTGCAATGCTCTCTTGGTGAACCTGTTGTTGAGCTGCGTAAGCCTGTTGTTGAGCTGCGTGAGCCTGTTGTTAAGCTGCCATGCTCTCTTGGTGAGCCTGTTGTTGAGCTGCGTGAGCCTGTTGTTGAGCTGCAAGGCTCCGCTGCAAACCTGCATTTGTCTGCTGTTAATTTGCATTTGCTATAGCCAGCTGTTTCAGTATCTCCTCCATTTTGGGTTTACTTTAACTGCTCATGGCATTCCACCGTGTGTAAGGGGTTAGCTCAGTAGCAGGGGTGTGTGACCCCCTGGATGGGTACACTACACACTGAACTATACAGAGAAGCAGCCGAAGACGGTTTATTCTTCCATTTTGCTGGAAACAAGTGCAAGCATCCAAACAGCATAAACAAAATCAAACATAAAATAAACCCTGGCCACTTGGGGCGTCTACCTTCACCACACAGGAACCTATCTATGGAGTCTGGCACAGCCTAGTGCTGGGCAGACACTGCTGGTCATACAGCAGAAAACAATAGTCTTTTTGATTTTATCACACAGAAAAATCAACACCACCTCACCTCTTCAGAAGTCTTTTCAGCTACTGCTCTCCTTCACTCAAAAAGCCTCAGGCCTCGTACACACGACAGAGTTTCTCGGCAGAATTCAGCGAGAAACTCGGTCAGAGCCGGATTCTGCCGAGAAACTCTGTCGTCTGTACACTTTCGGCCCGATGGAGCCGCCGAGGAACTCGTCGAGAAAATAGAGAACATGTTCTCTATTTTCTCATTGTTCTATGGGAGAACTCGGCCCGCCGAGCTCCTCGGCGGCTTCAGGGCTGAACTCGCCGAGGAACTCGATGTGTTTGGCACGTCGAGTTCCTCGGCCGTGTGTACGAGGCCTCAGGATGCAGCAATCAGTAGTAATCCTCTGGATTACTTATAGAGGTCTTAATTGCCTCATTCTGAACAGCTGAAGTTTTCCAACGCCCTTAAACCTTTCTGGCTACTTCTGCAGCCGACACCTGATAATAATTGGTATATTGTCTAAACAAGGCAGAAATGTATGTCCCGTCTGTGACAACACCCACAGATTTACCTGACTTCCTGTCACAATATATATATGTACTTATACATCATCATATAGCATATATATATGTGTGTGTGTGTTTATTTCTGTGTGTATATATATATATATATATATATCTATAAATATATAATACACACACACATATATATATATATATATATATATATATATATATATATATATATATATATTTTCGTCTACCTGCATTAAAATGTTAAAATGCTATTAAAGTCATTTTTATATAATTTTTTATTTATTAGTAAAAAAAAATTGTAAACCCTAAAATATGGTTTTACCCATGGACTGTTCTATTACAGTTATACAGGGTTTATATTTTTATACTTTATTAAAATGTAATGATTATAAATGTACTTTTCATTGATATGAATGGTGTATAGCAGCATTACATATGTGGGATTCCATTCATTTCCTATACACCATTCACATGTAAATAGGCACATGTATGAGCTTTAAATATTGATAAAAACAATGTTTTTTAATAATTTGGTTAATGTATATTGTTTGGTGGGAATGTAATTGTATTATTTTATTAATATGTGGTGTATAATCTGTGCTGATTCGTGTTCAGCTTTTGTATTTTTCACTTCCTCATACTGTAATCCCGCTACATCACGCGAGATTACAGTGAGAGAAGCAGTTCTCAGGAGTTTCCAGACGTTTGTAGATCGCTCCTCATCTCAACATGAGAATCGATCTACAAAGCTTCATAAACAGGCACTAAACAGGCACTCAGAGGAGAACGATCTCCCCTGAGAATGCCTGAGAACTGAATAGCGGTATTTTACCGCACTTTCATAAAAGGACATCTATGAGACGTTTCTCTGGGCTGCAGTTCCTCTGATCTCCACAAGATGGTGACCTCACTTCTACCATAGAGAGAAGAAGTCTCTATGGAAGACAGGAAATGATGTCAGGGACAGACAGGAAGTTCCGGGTGAGAGGTGAGTCGGGAGAAAGTAGCGAGGAGACATCTTTGGAATCGGCAGCAGAGGAGGTAATAAGATCTTATCTTCTATTTACACCCAGTAACCCCGTCATGTCCGTCCTCTTCCTCCATAGTCACTGTGACGTCTTTTATCTCCAGCAGATGATGATACACACATATATAGTGTGGAGACCTAGATTAACCCCTTCAGGGGCAGAACATTCCCCCACTTACAAGGCCGGAACATTCTCCTCATTTCAGTTTATACTAACAGATTATACGGGTTGGGGGTTTTAGTTAGAGGTGGACTTATGATACTTGTGTTTGATTTTATAATCTTTATGGAGGAGGAAATAACTATTCCTGATGTCTGTGAAGGTTCAACACAAGGGATGTGTCTGGATGATGACTTTATCTTTGTAAGTATCAGGTGATGTCACTGTCTATTTCCCTATGTAGGAGTATTTAGAAGGACACAAGGATCTCTACAAGGACGTCATGATGGACAATCAGCCGCCCCTCACATCACCGGGTAAGAGGAGACTTTATTGTAAAGGAGAGAGCAGTACGGAGGCTCCACCTAGATCCCCCATCATCTGATAAACACATAGAAACAATGTATTCAGTCAGTGTGTGTGTTTCCTACAGATGGATCCAGTAATGGGAACCCACCAGAGAGATGTCCCCGTCCTCTGTATTCCCGGGATTCCACACAGGAAGGTCACACCATCCCCCACCATCATCAGGTAGATGAGGAACAATCACTGATAGTATCATTAGGATCTGTACATTATCTGCATTGTTACCATTGATGTCATTTTTATTCTATATTCAGAGTGGAAACCTGAGAGATTCTAAAGTTGAGGTTAAAGAAGAGATAAAAGAGGAGGATGATGAGGATGGGGTGATGGAGGAAGAACACACCATCCCCCACCATCATCAGGTAGATGAGGAACAATTATTGGTGGTTATGATTTATACACAAACATGTTTATTATAATGAATGTTTTATTATATATTCAGAGTGGAAACCTCGGGGATGATAATATTGATATTAAAGAAGAGTATAAAGAGGAGGATGAGGAGTTTGGAGTGATGGAGGAGTTTTCAGAAGGACACAAGGATATGATGGAGCCACCTAATACCAGGAACCCCCCAGAGAGA
Source organism: Rana temporaria (assembly GCF_905171775.1). NCBI lineage: Eukaryota > Metazoa > Chordata > Amphibia > Anura > Ranidae > Rana > Rana temporaria. The sequence continues at coordinate 495,295 of NW_024404456.1, forward strand.
TGTCCCCGTCCTCTGTATTCCTGGGATTCCACACAGGAAGGTCACACCATCCCCCACTGTTACAAGGTCGGTGGGACGGAGCATCTAGAACATGGACTGGTGGAGATGATGTGTGGATTTTGTATGTGAGTTTATATCTTACAGATGATATTCTCTCTCATTCTCTTGGTTTAGAGTGGAGATCCAATCGATATAGAATTTGAGGTGAAATCAGAAGAAGAAGAGACGTATGTGAGGGATGATCAGCAGTCTATGGAGGAGGATGGAATAACGGGGACATTTATAGAGGAGGACACTCCTACAGAGATCAGCACAGGTGGGTCATTAACACTAAATCCATTCCTCCACCCATACTGCTCACTGATTGGTCCAGATAAGGGCGGGACTGGGTGATATCAGCCTGTAATCCCCTGGTCACTTTCCTGAGCTGTGTTCCCCGTCCTGTATTCCTGTATTTCTCTCGGATAATCTTCCTTCTCTGTGCTGCAGACACAATTTATGTCTCTAGACTGGATTTATGGAGATTCTGGGGTTCAGCTGGCAGCAAAATGTAGATTTTCACCATAGGGTTTGCTTGACCTAGACACCTGAGGTATGTACCTTGGGTCTTCTGCCCCATGCCCGGGTCTAGTGAGATCTCTGACAGAACAATTCTCCCGGGTTACTTGCTCTGTTATTAGCTGGCTGTGCCGGGTGGAGGGATATGTCTGTATAGTCTCAGACCCAAGTCACTGAGTGCAGTCTCAGGAGATGGGAGGCAGCGGTGTGAAATCTCTCCAACTTGTCTCCAGTAATCATTTCATCCACCACTGATTACTAAATACCAATATCATGAGTCCTGACCCCTGCACTATATACTCTATGTTGTACATTGCATACTCCTGACCCCTGCACTATATACTCTATGTTGTACATTACATACTCCTGACCCCTGCACTATATACTCTATGTTGTACATTACATACTCCTGACCCCTGCACTATATACTCTATGTTGTACATTACATACTCCTGACCCCTGCACTATATACTCTATGTTGTACATTAGGGATGAGCTTCGTATTCGAGTCAAACTCATGTTTGACTCAAACATCATATGTTCGATTGTTCGTCAAAATACAAACAAAACGGGTCGTTTGCGCCAAATTCGAGTTACGTTTCACAGACCATAATTCACTGTGCCATCGCTGGCTGATGATTGGCCAAGCATGCACGCATGCTTGGCCAATCACAGCACACAAAAAAAGGAGAGCCATAATTGGCCAAAGCCCTTTTCTTCTCCCCTTAGCTTCCTGCTCGTTCGGTCTAGGGGAATCGGCTATTTGTATTAAAATATGAGCAGTACTTACCCGTTTTCGAGCTGCATCTTCTTCCGTCGCTTCCGGGTATGGGTCTTCGGGAGCGGGCATTCCTTCTTGATTGACAGCCTTCCGAGAGGCTTCCGACGGTCGCATCCATCGCGTCACTCGTAGCCGAAAGAAGCCGAACGTCGGTGCGGCTCTATACTGCGCCTGCACACCGACGTTCGGCTTCTTTCGGAAAATCGTGACGCGATGGATGCGACCGTCGGAAGCCTCTCAGAAGCCTGTCAATCAAGAAGGAACGCCCATTCCCGCAGCCCATAGCCGGAAGCGACGGAGAGGATGCATCTCGTAAACGGGTAAGTACTGCACATATTTTAAAACAACTAGCCGATTCCCCTAGAGAAAACGAGCAGAAATCTAAGGGGAAAAAGTGCCCTCTAAGGGTGAACCCCCGCTTTAAAGTTACAGGGCCAAATCTTCAAAGGAGATACGCAGGCGGAACTGTGCCTATCTTTGGAAATGATCCTCAGCAGGATTTTTCCAAAAATAGGCAGAAGATCCGACATGTGTAAGGGACTTACACTGTCGGATCTTAGGATGCAGTACCGCATCCGCCGCTGGGGGCATTTCGAGTCGAAATGCCGCTTTGCGTATGCAAATGAGTACTTAAGCAGATCCACAAAGCTTTTTAGCTTTGTGTTTTCTGCGTAAGTTACGTTTTGCATACGTAAAATTAGGGTTGCTTTTACAAGGCCTAAACTGTTTAGACCTTGTAAAAACAAACCTTTTTTTCGATCGCCGCGTTTTTTTTAACATTTTGAATTTTTTTTCCCGGCACGTATTTTTTTTTTCCCGACGCAACTTTATTGTCCCGTCGCGATCCACAAAGCCCGGCGTAAAGTACGTTCGCGCGATGCACGTCTGGAAAAATGACGTCACACGCATGCGCCGAACGTCCGGCGCGGGAGCGCGCCTCATTTGAATAGGAATCGCCCCCTCGAGCAGACGACCGCCTTGCAACGGAGGCACTTAGGTTACACGGTGTGTAATTTCTAGGTAAGTGCTTTGTGGATCGGGCACTTAGGTAGAAATTTAACGCCTGTGTAACTAAACTGCTGAAAGTTAAGTTAGGCAGCTTTTTTGAGAATTTGGCCCACAGTGTGTAGAGGATATATATACATCCCAGGTGTTGTACATATATTTATACACTGTATAGTTTAGCTAGATCAGTTCTTCCTAATTTACTGGCAGGCAGGTGATTGTGCTATTTAAAGACGTTATCACAGACATACTATAGACACCCAGCAGGTACGATATTTAAAATAATTTTTTATTTTTTTATTTTTATTTATTTAAGCATCATTAAAATCACTGCTCCTGAAAAAACGACTGTTTTTAAAACTTTTTTTCCATTGATACATGTTCCCTGAGGCAAGACCGGGTTATCAAAGACGTTTTACGACAATAACTTGCATATTAGGATTTAAAATGAGCACTTTTGAATTCAAACGTTCGAGTCCCATAGACTTCAAAGGGGTTCTAAATGTTTGCGCGAACGTTCGGTCCATTCGAAGGTTCTGGTGCGAACCGAACAGGGGGGTGTTGAGCTCATCCCTATTGTATATTACATACTCCTGACCCCTGCATGATATACTCTGTTGTACATTACATACTCCTGACCCCTGCACTATATACTCTATGTTGTACATTACATACTCCTGACCCCTGCACTATATACTCTATGTTGTACATTACATACTCCTGACTCTGCACTATATACTCCATGTTGTACATTACATGCTCCTGACCCCTGCACTATATACTCTATGTTGTACATTACATACTCTTTATTATCTCTGAACAAGAACGGTTGGAGAGCCGGTTTAGGGCCAGGACACATTTCAGTAGATGTAATGACAATTGGCAGACTCCGAGACTTCTATAGGTAGACTTCTATACAGTGGAAGGCCTCCAGCCGGACACCACTTCTGTATAGGTAGGACTGCTGTCTCCTATGGTAACAAATCTTGTTACAGTCACTAACGCTAGTTTTACATAACTCTTGGTGACACAGAATAGTTCTCTTCTTCTCACACAGTCTCTCACTGCAGATCTTCTCTCCCTGAGCTCCCGGTCTCTCACTAGTAGGGATGAGCTTTATGTTCGGGTCGAACATGAGTTCCACTCGAACATCGGCTGTTCGCCCGTTCATCGAAAGACGAACATTATGGGGCGTTCGCGCCAAATTCGAGCGCCGCGTCAGGCACCATAATGCACTGCGAGATCGATGATTGGCCAAAGCATGCACTATGACCCGCATACTTTGGCCAATCCCAGCGCTGTCAGCAAAGAGAGCCATAATTGGCCAAAGGCAGGGTGCCTTTGGCCAATCATGGCTCAGGGGGACTAAGTTCACGCCCCACACTATATAAGGCCGCATGCACGTCGGCCCTGTGTAGTGTGTTGTTGGCGTGGACAGAGACAGAGTGTCATTTAGATTAAGCAGGCAGGCGATTCAGTTAGCTGCAGTGCATTAAATATATATATATATATATATATATATATATATATATATATATATATATATATCCACTGCATCCAGTGTAGCTAGATCTGACTGCAGGCCATTCCTGGTGTACTTTTTCTAATATACTTTCAGGCAGGCAGGTGATTCAGTGAGCTGCAGTCCAATAAATTATATATATATATATATATATAATATAATATCCACTGCATCCAGTCTAGCCAAGCCTATCCCTTTTTTTTCGGCTTTGAGCCATAACAGGCAGAAGAGTTGGTGGAGTGGATAACAAAGCCGTCCTTATCCTCTGTCACCCCGACTCAGAGTAGTTTGCCTGCCAATGCAGCTGCCACAGCGGCCTATTCCATCGGCTCCATGTCATCAGTCACTCCTTCCCTAGCCCCACCATCGTGCACAGAGGAGTCCCCCGAACTGTTCGACCACAGTGTCGGGTACATGCTGCAGGAGAATGAGCAGCGTTTTGAAGGCTCTGATGATGGGACCCAGGTTGAGGAAGGGAGTAACGTGAGCCTAGAGAGAGGGGGTGCCCAAGAAGGACAAGAAACTGGCAGTCATGTTCCCCCGGCTGTAGCATACTGCCAAGTTTGCTCCAGTGAGGAGGAGGGAGAGGATGATGGGGTCACTGACTCTACTTGGGTGCCTGATAGAAGAGAGGAGGAGGAGGAACATCTCCAATGAGGCAGAATGCCCTCCAGGGGGCAGCTTAAGGGCAGCACACCATATTGCATCACACTGCAGAGCTAAGCATGTGCAGGGCGCTGCTGACTCTCCGCGTATTTTGAAAAGCTCTTTGGTGTGGGCCTTTTCTGACACATGTGCAACAGATCGCACCGTTGCTGTTTGCAACATTATGTCTGAAGCGTATCAAGTATGGCCAAAACAGCAACCGCTTGGGCACCACATGCTTGACCAGACATATGACGACCTCCCATGCAGTCTGTTGGCAAGCGTACCTAAAAGACCCACATGAAAGAAGAAGGCGGACCTCTCCTTGCTCCTTATCAGCTGGGATCTCCAACCCCACTATAACCTCAGTCCTCTCAGAAACCTGCACTGAGAGGAATGAAGGTGTAGAATAAGGTGTCCCAACATCCGATTGTAGCAGGCAAATTTCCCTACCCCTGTTGCTATATTGTAGAAAGAAATATGGTCCCAGCCATCCACATGCTCAGCGTCTGAATGCTAGCTTGGCTAAATTGCTAGCACTGCAACTGCTGCCTTTTCAGCTGGTAGACTCTGCCCCCTTTTGTGAATTTGTGGAATGTGCGGTACCCCAGTGGCAGGTTCCCAAACTCAATTTCTTTTCACGGAACACCGTTCCGGCTCTCTACCAGCGTGTGGAAGGCAATGTCTTGGCCTTGTTTGACAGAGTGAAAAATATGGAGTAATGCCTGGATCAACCGATTATAAATACCTTACAAAGAGGTAGTATATATAAATCTACATATAGTTCAGTGCATCTATCCAAGTCTCAGTCACATAGAATACTATGTCAATGCAGTTCTGATGGCCTAGAAAAATCTAGCAAAAAAGTGAGAAAATAAAGTTCTCTCAAAGTAGACAAAAACAGACCACTATGGATGGTACAATGAACTTTAATCATAGAAAAACACACATCAATAGTTCATCAAAAAGGGGTGACAGATAGATGGATTGGTTTACACAAATAAAAAATAAGACAACGTTGTCTAATTCGTTTAAAAACAGGGGAATCGCAGCTGAGCCAGAGCTTGCACAATATGCAATTGAGCTACTGGCCTGTCCTGCATCCAACGCACATTCAGTGCTGCTGGAGGCTTTGTAACCGATCACAGAGTGCGCCTGTCCACAGACTCTGTTGATCGGCTCACCTTCATAAAAATGAATCAGTCTTGGATCACCAGCTACCAAGCACCTGATGCTGATGTAACCAATTGATTTTTCTATGGATGTGGGATCCCTTGGAGACTGCCTATGCTGAGTGACTATGCTATTATGCTGAGTGACTATCCTATTCCTTCTCAATGTTCATGTTGATAGCTTCTAAGAATATTTTTGTTTCAGGGCACTACCACCACTGCCTAAGGCCCAATTTTTCTGCCCCTGTTAATTACAATTTTTGATCTAATATTTCACAGCAGGGCCCGTTCCTGCACCCACCAAGAGTAACGGGTGAGGGCTTACAGTGTTCTGGTACCACCAACACCTAAGGCACAATTTTCCCCTACTTTCAAACATCCGACTTACAAACGACTCCTACTTACAAACGGAGGGAGACAACAGGAAGTGAGAGGAAATCTCCCCCTAGGAAGGGAAATTCTCTCCTGTAAGAGTTAATATGGGAAAAGGTGTCTCCTCTCCACTGATGCTTTATCACCAATCCTTGTTTCCCTAATAACCCCAAATTTTCTAAATCCAATTGTCATTGGGACAGAAAGTGAGGTGAAATCTTCTGAACACGGGGCACAGACAGCAAAACAAATGTTACAGGGGTGATAACCCTTCCCTATGTTTTCCAAAAAGCTTCAAAAGCTTTTTTTGGCTTTTTTTGGCCTGGAGCTACACTTTCAAAATGTACCAGTTCCAAATTACAAACAGATTCAACTTAAGAACAAACCTCCAGTCCCTGTCTTGTTTGTAACATGGGGACCGCCTGTATACTGCTGTTCAGAGTATATAGAGCCTGTGGGCACTTTTGATTTTTCACGTTCGGGACCCAAAAACTTTAACGGTGTTCGAATGTTCACACAAACTTTCGATCCATTCGCTTGTTCTGCTGCAAACCGAACCGGGAGGTGTTAGGCTCCTCCCTACTCACTGGACTTCCAGATTCAGTGGCCACTGAATCTCCTGAGCTCTTCTACAGCTAACCCGCTGTATATTCCTCAAGCGTCACCCCCGTTATCCTGCTGGGCCCCTGGCTTGGCACCTTCTGAAGCTTTCCCACTTCTTCACTGTCCCGGGCTGGTGAGAAGATTGCTCTGGTAATGGCTCCAGCTTACTAACTGTAGTCTCCGATAACAAGGTGGATGGTCCCTTAGTGGCGACAGCTTCCCCTCCACCTCCGACCACAACTGGTTCCCCGTTCGGCTGAATCTTTACTCTCGGTTGGAATCCAATCCTGCACTGCCAACCCTGCACTGATTCTCTTGCTCCTGGATAGGCCTCAGGCTTCCGGCCTAAGAACCGGGGCGACATAACACACGTCCACCCAGACAGCTGTCCAGGTGGCACAGAACCCCGATCACCTGACTCACCCCAAATAGGCTCTCCCAGCAGGCCAAGGGACCAAAGAAACCCCTGCCAATTGGCTGAGGCACCCCATCCATTCATAATCCGACCTTGCTACACCCTTGTCTATCTAGTGCCACCTAGTGACAGAAGAGAAAAGGTACAGCCATCCAAAGTTAGAGAGGAATCAGTAGATCTCCTAACAATAAGCAAGGATAACTACCACCTGGTGAACTCAATTTATTAGCCACCCTTCCTAAACACCAGGGTGCTACATGTTCATTACATACTCCTGACCACTGCACTATATACTCTGTGTTGTACATTACATACTCCTGAGCCCTGCACTATATACACTATGTTGTACATTACATACTCCTGACCCCTGCACTATATACTCTATGTAGTACATTACATACTCATGACCCCTGCACTATATACTCTATATTGTACATTACATACTCCTGACCCCTGCAGTATATTCCCTATGTTGTACATTACATACTCCTGACCCTCGTCCTATAATCCCCTCATCACTGTCACTCCTATAAAAGACAGTTCTCGTTGTTTCCTCACTCTCTGACTAAGGTCCATGAATAAAGAAATGATCTGGTAGGAGATCAGAGGACCCATTTACCAGTTACCTTGAGGGGGGAATTGTAAGGTCCTCAGAGACAAAGCTGCCTGATGTGGGCAGAGTCCTGGTTTAGGGGAACCAATCAGCTCATGTCTAGTAATAATCTTTGTATTTCTATTTTAGTAGATGGACGGGAGATGAGGAAAACCTCAGAGGATTGTCTCACTTTGTCTCCAGACTGTAAAGTAGAAGATGAGGACATCACACAGTATAGTCCAGGAGAAAACCCGACTACCTCAAATGTCCATCCGGCACCACACAGTGTAGATGGACCATCGTATTACTCTTATCCTGAGGAACCTCAGACTGTGCGGGACGGTGCCGGACCATCGTATTCCTCTTATCCTGAGGAACCTCAGACTGTGCGGGACTGTGCCGGACCATCGTATTCCTCTTGTCCTGAGGAACCTCAGACTGTGCGGGACGGTGCTGTCTTTCCAACACATAAGAGATTTCCATGTCCTGAGTGCGGGAAATGTTTTTCAATGAAGTCCAGTCTTTCCAAACATCAGAGATTTCACACGGGGGAGAAGCCTTTTTCCTGTCCTGAGTGCGGGAAATGTTTTTCAGAGAAGTCCCATCTTTCCATACATCAGAGATCTCACACGGGGGAGAAGCCTTTTTCCTGTTCTGAGTGCGGGAAATGTTTTTCACAGAAGTCTGATCTTTCCAAACATCAGAGATTACACACGGGGGAGAAGCCTTTTTCCTGTTCTGAGTGCGGAAAATGTTTTTTAATGAAGTCCAGTCTTTCCACACATCAGAGATGTCACACGGGGGAGAAGCCTTTTTCCTGTCCTGAGTGCGGGAAATGTTTTTCAGATAAGTCCAGTCTTTCCAAACATCAGAGATCTCACACGGGGGAGAAGCCTTTTTCCTGTTCTGAGTGCGGGAAATGTTTTTCAATGAAGCACAGTCTTTCCAAACATCAGAGATCTCACACGGGGGAGAAGCCTTTTTCCTGTTCTGAGTGCGGGAAATGTTTTTCAGATAAGTCCAAGCTTTCCACACATCAGAGATCTCACACGGGGGAGAAGCCGTATTCCTGTTCTGAGTGCGGAAAATGTTTTTCAGATAAGTCCTATCTTTACACACATCAGAGATATCACACGGGGGAGAAGCCGTATTCCTGTTCTGAGTGCGGGAAATGTTTTTTAGTGAAGTCCAATCTTTCAGCACATCAGAGATCTCACATGGGTGAGAAGCCTTTTTCATGTCCTGAGTGTGGGAAATGTTTTTCAGGGAAGTCCAGTCTTTCCACACATCAGAGATCTCACACGGGGGAGAAGCCGTATTCCTGTTCTGAGTGTGGGAAATGTTTTTCACAGAAGTCCGATCTTTCCACACATCAGAGATCTCACACGGGGGAGAAGCCTTTTTCCTGTTCTGAGTGCGGGAAATGTTTTTCAGAGAAGTCTGATCTTTCCACACATCAGAGATCACACATGGGGGAGAAGCTGTATTGCTGTTCTGAGTGCGGGAAATGTTTTTCAAAAAAGTCCAATTTTAACAAGCATCAAAGATCTCACACGGGGGAGAAGCCTTATTCCTGTCGTGAGTGCGGGAAATGTTTTTCAGTGAAGTCCAATCTTTCCACACATCAGAGATCTCACACGGGGGAGAAGCCTTTTTCCTGTCGTGAGTGCGGGAAATGTTTTTCAGTGAAGTCCAATCTTTCCACACATCAGAGATCACACACGAGGGAGAAGTATTCCTGTCCTGAGTGAGGGAATTGTTCCTCACTGAAGTCCTGTCTTCCTGTACATCAGGGGTCCCACACAACCCCTCGAGGTGTATTAGTGAGTGCGGGAAATGTCTTGTATATGAATGTTGCTGGACATGTGGGGAAGAAGCACACCCTGATATACGGGTGAAACTCGAAAAATTTGAATATGGTGAAAAAGTTCATTTATTTCACTAATGCAACTTAAAAGGCGAGACTAATATATGAGAGAGACTCATTACATGCAAAGCAAGAGGGTTCAAGCCGTGATTTGTCATCATTGTGATGATTGTGGCTTCCAGCTCATGAAAACCCCAAATCCACAATCTCAGAAAATTCCAATATTCCATGCAATCAATAAAACACGGATTGTACAGAGAACGATATCGCACCTCTGAAAAGTAGAAGCTGCGTATTAATTGTGTGAAAATAGTGCAGCGCTGCGTATCTATAAATCTTATAGAAACAAATAATTATACATTCCATAAAACTATTTATGAAAAAAGAAATAAATGATAAAAAAAACAGTTCATATGAAGGTTTCCAAAGCTGTCACCGCTGTGAAAAATCCCATTTAAATGGATCCAATATTCAGTGCGCACCCCCACCTGCTAAAATGCATGCTCACCTCAAGGGTGAGTATAAAACTCATAGACAGATCACTCCTCGTGTCCGATCATGATCCGTCCACTTTACCAATGGTAGTAATTCCTACAGTCTCCAGACTGCACCTCTGTGTGGGGAATCAACGTATAAATTGTCTCCAAACACCACCTTCCTCCATTCACTTATTAATAATCAATTCCACTTCTATATCCCGGGGGGAAGGACATGAAAGAAAAAACACAAGTACCATAGTGCTCTCTGCTTCTGAATTTATTATAAAAGCCCCCCCCCCCCCTAAAAAGTTACACAGGAACAAAAATTGTCTCTGGACAGCCGCACTCTGAACAAATTGTCGCCTTTATTAAAAGAAGGACAGCACTACAAGTCACAGCAAAATAAAACCCGACTGACGCGTTTCGCACTGAAACTAGTGCTTAGTCATAGCGAGAGTCCCCTAAAAAGTTACACTTACAAGAAATAACAATAAGAACAGCAAGTATCAAATCACCAGCTCATTCACCGCCGATCTAGACCCACGGCGCTTCACCTGACATCACAGATAGGTCTCCTCCCTTCTAAACGTGTGTCGGCCTCTCATTGGCCTTCGTCAGTAGATGGGTGGGTCAAATGAGGTGAGGCAACCGTTCAGGCATCACCACAGTCTGTGAGGACACGCCCTCTTCCTGTGACTACAGAGCTCACATTCATAGAGCTCGAGAGCGTGTCACCCGAATCTGCAGACCAGCAGGGCGCTCTCACTCGATCACACCGCTGAGCTCCGTGGTAATGTCCCGTTACAATCTAATCTCCACATGAGTGTGTGATGTATCGCCATATACATACAATAAAAAAACAAGTCAAATAAAATGAAAAGATGTTCCTATGTGATAAAACCCAAGGGTTTCTAATGTTAAAATAGCGCAGCTTCTGCTGTTTAAAGGCTTTACTTTGGGTTCTGGATGAATGACGAATCGTGAGACAAATTTGTGAATTAACGTGAATAAAAACTGTGTGTTTTAATATACACACTATAAAGTATAATGTAACGGTAGGGCCCGTGGGACCCAGAGGCTCTTGAAGGGTGTGGGGTACTTCTGTTTCAGCCTCACCAATGACTCTTGTGTCTAGGGACATCCTATGTCCACTAGGGGCATAGGATGACTGAGAACTGATATCTCGGATTACATGAGATGGGACAGTAATAGAACTATTACTGGTTGTTGATTCTGAACTCAACAGGTTAATTGAAAGACGTCATCACCTTCAGCTACCTGGCTGTAGTGTACGATAAAAGCTTGCTGTGATTGCATTCTATTGTCTATTGTGCTAATTTTTTTTTTTTTTTGTGTATTTTTTTTGTGCGTGTATTTGAGAGAGGAGCCGGACTGCAGGAGTTGGGAGTAGGCAAGCCTCCCCCAGAGGCAATCTGCCACCTTTCTCCATGCCCCGGGTGGCAATGGTGGGTGTGTGAGGGGGTCCTCCCACACAGCCCGCCCTACCTGCTCCGCTTTGAAGCCCAACGGGGCAGAGGGACTCCCTATAAGGGAGTGAGAGGATCTAGCCCGCTCAACCAACCCCGTTAGTCCTTCGCCTCTCTTTTTTAGAGACCGTGTGGTCAAAGTGCGTGCATGTTAACCCAATTTCGAGTGCTTGTAAGTGTGGTGGTTTTTGTGGGAGGGGGGTGGGCGTACTAAGCGCAGGCTTACCTCGCATAGCACACCCACCGGGAGCCGGGCTGAGACCACCAAACTCAATTCACATGTAGCCGAGACCGGGATCCGAACCCCTGGCTGCAGAGGTGAATGGCTTGTCAGCGCAGTGTATTGTGCTAATTAAGTCTGCTACTGTGGTGATGTGGATTGGAGCTTGGTAGACAGTCTGGCTTCTGAAGAACTTTTCATTGTGTGATGCTAATTAACACTGTTTTGTGTGAATTTCTATTGATGATAATGTGTGTTGTGAATTAGCACAGTCTAAAAGGTCAGATGTCTGACTTGCCAGCTGTAGGTAATTAGAATTGGAGTCAGAATGTCTGACTAAAGGAATGTGTATTGTATAAGCAGGTGTCCATCTTAAAAGATGTGTATTGAGGGGGGCTCGTTAGTATCCATTGTATGATGTTGTGGGTGTAGTTGAGTCATTGTTACTGACTGTATATAAAGAGCCTGATTTTCCCATTAAAGTATCTATCCGTTTGGAACCAGAGAACAGAGCTGTGTGTGTCTCGTAATTCTGGGGGAAATCCAATGGGTCCTGTCTGCCGGATTGTGGAGTGTCGATAAGCTGTCGTGGGTTGGTGGAATGGAATATCGTAAACGCTGTTAACCCCTGACCATTACAGATAATGGGCCAAATCCTCAAAAGGGATACGCAGGCGGAACTGCTGTTCAGCCTGCGTATCCCTGTGCCTATCTTTGGAACTGATCCTCAGAAGCAGTTGTCCAAAGATAGGCAGAAGATCCGACATCTGTAAGAGACTTACACTGTCGGATCTTAAGATGCAGTACCGCATCCGCCGCTGGGGGCATTTCGTGTCGAAATGCAGCCTAGCGTATGCAAATGAGGACTTACGGAGATCCACAAAGCTTTTCAGCTTTGTGTTTTCTGCGTAAGTTTACGTTTGCATGCTCAAAATTAGTTCTGCTTTTACAAAGTGTAAACTAGTAACACCTTGTAAAAACAGACCTTTTTTTCGATCGCCGCAATTTTTTTTAAATTTTTAATTTTTTTTTTCCGGCGCAACTTTATTGTCCCATCGCAATCCACAAAGCCCGGTGTAACGTAATTTCGCGCGCTGCCCGTCGGGAAAATGACGTCACGAGCATGCGCAGTACGGCCGGCGCGGGAGCGCCCCTCATTTAAATTGTCATCGCCCCCTGCAGAAGAGGACCGCCTTGCGCCGGAGACATTTAAGTTACACGGCCTGAAATTTCTAGGTAAGTGCTTTGTGGATCGGGCACTTAGGTAGAAATTTTAAGTCAGTGTAACTTAAATGGGAAAAGATAAGTTAGGCAGAATCTTTGAGGATTTGGCCCAATAAGTACAGTTACAGTACATTCATAGCTTCAAATAAAAGTTCAATACATAAAAGAAAGTTCTTCGAGAACATGTGCTTTAAAGATGGCCGATGAGCCCTGTGTTTGCTGGAGAAAATTGTCTGTGTGCTTCTGAAGATGGGGGAAGGGTAGAAGAGAGGGAGAAGCTTTCCACCCAAGCTTTTTATAAACTTCAAGATCCTTTCTTTGACTTTCCCGCCGAAAACTAAACCACTCCTCCTACATCCCTCCCCAGAATGGAGGGGATGACGAGGAGGAATATGAGGCTTACCATAGGAAGTGGTCTATTTCCTAATTACTTACAGACACAGGAAATGGGGGAAGGGATTCGTCTGCCTTCGAATGCAACTTTCAAACAGAACATCAGTCATATGAAATACCTTTTTTTTTTTTTTTAAACATAAGATATTTACAAAATGAATAAATATGTCTTCACAGCTTCTAGAAATTGATAACTGGGTTCAAATGTCACATCAGGAGATTATTAACTCAAAGCCCAACATCCATACCATTTATAGGAATTCATATTCTCAATAATATTTTATAACCAAATCACATTTTAGATATTAAGAATATAACACTATGTATATCTTTATCTTCGGGGACAAATTCTATCTTTATTAGGACCTCGTTGACCATTCATTAAAAATGTATAGAAAACATAATTATGAATCAATCACATATATGAAAAATCAATTGTACACCTAAAAATACCACATGTAACGGGAGGGCCCGTGGAATCCAGAAGCTCTTGCAAAGTATGAGCCAGGAAATAATGGACATATCTTGGATTGCTTTAACATGGGTCTGTAATTCACAATATATTCCAGGATATCTGTAAGAACTATTTACAGGTTGTTGATTCTGAACTCAACAGGTTAATTGAAAGAGTGACTCATTCAATGTGGGAACACAGACCGTTAGGTGTTAATGTCGTCTGTTGTCATGTAAATGAATCTAGGATGGCCCTGAAGAACCTGTCATTGTGTTGTGCTAATTGACCCTGTATTGTGTGAAGTTCTATTGATGATACATGTGTATTGTGAGTTAAACAGACAGTCTAAAGGTCAGATGTCTGACTTTTCAGCTGTAGTTAATTAGCTCATGCTAATTAGACCAAGAGCTGGTGCCAGAATGTCTAGTAAAAAGATGTGTATTGGGCTCATTGTGTCGTGTTGTGGGTGGAGTTGAGTCATTGTTCATTTTTGGTTACTAACTGTATATAAGAGTCTGATTTTCTCATTAAAGAGTCTATTCGTTTTGAACCTCAAACAGAACTGTCTCTCGTTTCTGTGAGAATCCGTATGGGTCGTGTTCGCCAGATTGTGGAGTTTCGATAGCTGTCTTGGGTTCGGAATGGAATATCTTAAACGGCTTTAACTCCTGTCCCATTTGGGGTTCCGTTACACCATATTTGGCCATTAGATGGTGCTAAGTACCATAGAAATGATCTCCACCTAGTGGCCAAATGCAATCATTTCCATTTTAAATGAATGGAAACCGTTCGACCAGCACAGCAAATATCCTAATAACATTCATCTTTCCCCCATTCACACAGAAGGAATGTACATGGACTTTCCCCAGGGGAATTGCTATGCACATATTTTATGAATAGACCCCTAAATGTCAGGAGACGTTTATATAAAGATGGGAAGTATGGAGCAGATAAATGAATAGACCTCCTAGCAATGTTATTACCAGGCTGCAGCTAGGGGGAGCTCTAATGTGTGAGCACAGCAGAGTTATCCCATCTAGCTCACATTAACCCTTTCACTGTCAGATGTTTTTGCATTATTTTGGGCCTGAAGATTAGATAAAACCCCCAAACATATATTATCTGATAGCAGAGGCCCTGGAGAATAAAATGGTGGTGATTGTTAAGGTGTTCCTCGTAATTTAGCTGTTAGTGAACATAATGAATAGTGTTGCTCACGAATATTCGCATTGCGAATATTCGACTCGAATATAGCATATTCGAGAAATCGCGCTATATTTCGAAATTCGCGGTGAATATTCGCAATTCCGAATATTCGATTTTTTACATTTTTTTTTTTAAAACAGATCACATCCTAGATATCTCCATCGACGTCTAAAAGCATTGCTGGTATCATTAGAGACCCTGGGCCGAGTAGCTGAAGCGTTCATTGAATTTTCCAGAAAGATCGCAATGCGATTATTCGGCAAACGCAATATCGCGCGATTACTTTCCTCGCCCCGATCTTCCGCATCAGAGCGATTTTTACAGTTTCATTTTTAAAACAGATCACATCCTAGTGATCTCCATAGACGTCTAAAAGCATTGCTGGTATGATTAGAGACCTTGGGCCGAGTAGCTGAAGCGATCATTTTATATTGCCGAATATTCGCAATAGGAATATTGCGCGATTATTTGCTCCGACCTTTTGCATCAGAGCCAATCAGAGTTCTCCTTCCACACTCGTCAGAGGTTAGCAACCAATAGGAACCTGCCTGCATGGACATTATATAAGCTCACTCCCAGCACCATTTCATTGCAGATTCAGAAGCTGGCTATAGAGTGTGGAGGCTGTTTCTGTGTTCCTGTGTCTTTGTTCCTGATTGATTTAGATCATCACCAGCATTGCTATTTAGTGATTCCAGTGGATCTTTTCCAGTATATCAACTGCTTTTTTCAAAGCAATAGACCCAAGAGCTTTTTTCAAAGCTACGTTTTGTGCTGTTTTGTGCTGTTTTGTTCATTTGTGTTACTGTTTGATCCTGCAATCCTCGCTGTTCAGTGATATTTGCTAGAGATTTCAGAACACATTTTGCTGAGCTTTCTAAAAGAGCTTTTCTAAAAGCTAAGTTTTGTTCATCTTGTGTTACTGTTAGATCTTGCAGGTTCGCTGTTCAGTGATATTTGCTAGGCATTTCAGTTCACATTTTGTTTAGTTTTTCCTAAAGAGCTTTTCTAAAAGCTAAGTTTTGTGTTCAGTTTAGTTAAATTTTGTGTAGTAAGTGTACACACTGTTAGTGTACATTTATTTCATCTAGCTTAGCTTAGTGTGTGTTTAGTGTCTGTGTTTTGTGTTTAAAAAAAAAAAAAAAAAGTTAGTGTTTGTTTAGTGCTTTTTTTTTTTTCTTTAATTTTGTAGTCCTTGTCTGGTGTACTACTTTTCTTATAGTTTAGTAGCTGTCTGTGTACGTCTTTGTCTGCGTGCCTGTCTTGTAAAAAATACACAAAAACACATTTTGTTCACATTTC
Organism: Rana temporaria; assembly: GCF_905171775.1. NCBI lineage: Eukaryota > Metazoa > Chordata > Amphibia > Anura > Ranidae > Rana > Rana temporaria. The sequence goes on from NW_024404456.1 coordinate 511,595, forward strand.
CCCCCCCCCAATAAAGTTTACCCCCCCCACACACATATCAGCAATAATGAGCGGCATCCGTGGCCGTGGCAGCAGGGGTAGGGGAGTTACTCCCAGTGCTGGATCGCTGCCAGCACGGGGTACCTCTCGTGCCCCTACTAGTGTTAGAGGATCGGGTGCAAGGGGAGTACGCCTGATCCGGGAGTTCTTCCCATCGGGCAGCCGCCCGATATTGCCATCTCAGGCTGAAGTAGTGGTGGACTACATGGGGCACAGCAGTGCCACTGAGTCGTCGGTCCCGACTCACAGTAGTACCACCATTACTCCGGTGCCTGTAGTACCCCCCCCCCAGCCCCCAAGAGTCCAGCATCTTACTGTTCGACAGCGACAGTGATAGGGATATCTTGGGGGAGGCCATGCATCAGGCAGACCTCCAGCTCTGTCCTGATGGTCAGGACCTTTTTGAAGGGATGGATGAGGAGGATGGGATACCTGCTGGCAGTATCCCAGAGACATCCCTTCAAACTGGTGCTGCTGTTTTGGTGCAGGAAACAGCAGCACCTAGTCAGACCCAGGCGTGGGTGAGGGGACAGCGGAGTCAGGCTAGAGGCTCCATGTCAGTTGGTTCCCTCAGACCAACACATTTCAGCCCTTGGTCTGACATCTCTGGGGGCGAAGAGGGTGACCCATCATGGTTGCCATCTGACGCGTCGGCTCACTACGTCAGTGACGACGGGGAAGGTAGGCACCCTGGTGAAACGGTGCGCCAGGTCACCACCAGGGAGACCATCGTCAGGGTCTCCACTGGTGATGGCAGCAGGAGGAGCAGCAGCAGCAGGCAGCTCCACCTGTGCGCACCGAGTCCCAGCAGGTGCAAGTAAGCGTCACCCCATCTGACAGGAGGGCGGTGCTGAAGTCACCTGTCTGGAATTACTTTACCCTGGTGGCAGACAACCCTACCGTGGCCATCTGCCGGATTTGTAAAGTGAGGGTGAAGAGAGGGAAGTGTTTGGCTCGGGTGGGTACCACAGCCCTGAACCAGCACCTGAGGATAAACCACTGGGCGGTGTATGACGAGATGAAGCGTGGTGGTGGTAGCAGCGCCACCACCACAAGTGAGCAGGGTACAGCAGCCCCTGCCACATCTTCATCTCTTTCCAGCAGGTCATGCCCCCCCGCTCCCTCTAGTAGAGGTACTGGTACCGGCAGCCAGACCTCTACTTCCACAGCACCCTCCACGTCTGTGTCCCGCACTGCCGTCCGGCGCCAGGCGTCGATTTCAGACGCCTTTGACCACACCACTCCCTTCCCCCCTGGAGACCGACGTGTGCGTTCCCTCAATGGGCTCCTGGCAAGGGTTATTGCCCAACATCTGCTGCCCTTCAACATAGTTGACAGCAACCCCTTCAGGCAGATGTTGGAGCAGGCCCAACCCCAATGGCGTGTCCCCAGCCGCCATTTCTTTGCCAGGACTGGTGTCCCTGCCCTACACCAGCACATTGTGCAGAATGTAACCCTGTCGCTGGATCACGCTGTCAGCGACAGGGTTCATCTGACAATGGATGGCTGGACCAGCAGGCATGGGCAGGGGCGCTACATCAGCTTCACGGCCCATTGGGTTTCCCTCCGAGGCGTCGGTGAGGGATCGGCGGCAACCGATCTTGTGGTGCCGCCCCGGGGTGTCCAGGGGAGAACTGCTGGTCTCCCTCAAGCCACTGTCTCCGCAGCTGCTGAGCCTCCCAGCAAGCGCCCCCGTAGCTACTCAAGTGTGGGGCACCTTCAAACTGGTGCTGCTGTTTTGGTGCAGGAAACAGCAGTGATTTAGATCTGCCATGATTCACTGCTATAATCTGTGGAAATAAGCAAAGACAAACGAACACACACACACACACACACAGAGATGCAGGGGGTAAAAATGTGAGCAGATGCTGATGGCAATCTTCTCATTCTTAGCTTTATTCTCCTTATGTCGTCACAGAATACACACCCATCAATCCCTCCCAATAACCCTTTACTCCACCCAGTTACCCTCCCATTCTGTTAATCCACATGGCAAAGTCTTTGTTTCATCATAAATGATAGGGGTCTCTCGATCAGAACTGCAAGGATGTAGTGAGGTGGGCTGGAAAGGGGCATGTCCAGGACAGGAGGAAGAATATTCGTTGGGAAATAGTTCCAGCAAATCGCCCATTTAGAAATCCATACACAGGAAACCAGCACGTTGCCTTTTAAGGGAAAAACAGTCCAGGCTACAAATTCCTTTTCCATCTCCAAAAGGCAGGATGTAGCAAAGTCACAATTTCCTCTTGAAATGATCAGGAATGCACGGAAGAGTGAATACAATGGGGGATGGGGAAGCTTCATATAGCATATATCATTTCTAATATAAACTATTTTCAAGGAAAATAAACACTTATTGTGATACATATATTTCACACATGCATAAATATACTTATATATAAAAAGGTATCAAAAATAATATGAAGAATAATACTAAACATTATTAATAATTCTAATATAAAGATTAGCACAGCTTATCAAATAGGCATTATTACAGAAATCTATCACAATCCCCCCTATAAGGTCTATTTGAAAAGCAACATCCCTACATTCTCTTTGCCCTTTCTTTCACTTGAGAATGTTGTAAGCAGTCTCAACAGTCAAGGATGGTAACAGAGGATAAGGTCCTTCTTCTACTTTCTTCAATGAATCTCCTATTTCACCCAAATTTACAAAAGTAGGAGTTACCTCTTCAGCTGCTTTCCCTAACAGTTTCTTTATACAGGGCAGAATACAATAAAACATCACCACAACCAATATAACCAAAATCAAAATTGCTATACCTATTTGAGTACAAATGCGTTGCCACCCTTTCATCCATCCAAAATACTGGTCCCAGGGATCTGTCAACCCAGAATTTCTTTTTAATTCTTTGGAGAGTTCCTCTAATTTCTTAATGGCCAATGTTACCTTGCCATTCGGACCTGTATTGTCCGGAATGTACGTACAACATGTACTTGTACCAGGTAAGATTTTACATACACCCCCCTTTTCAGCTAATATCATGTCTAGGGCCATGCGATTTTGAAAAGTCATCCGTGAAGTGGCTTCTAGTTGTTCAGCTATTCCCTGGAGTGCATCCCTGGTGTAGTTAACAAACCTCTATTGACCATAGCAACCATAATTGATCCAATCTACATTTACATTACTAAGTTAAATTTCATAAAAGCATCCGTTCCCACCAAATTACTATATTTCCCTTCATTAGCATTTTAATTTTATATTGGGCTCTGTCCTAAATATTTTATTTCCTAAAGAAACTTTATTACATTACACTAGTTTTCAGGACTGATCATGCAGCATGAATATTCTTGTCGCATGTCTGTTTAAACAAACATAGCAGCCTTTGGTTCAGTCTTAAAGATTCACTGTATCTCATAGGGATCCTTCTACAAAACACAACTTCCCTCTCTGACTGAACACCTTTGTCACTCCAAAACCTGGAAGATGACCCTTTAATCCATAAATATGGCTGTATCATACCGCATCATCTATCCATATTTGTATTTTTATTTTTAAACTATTTTAACTGACTTTCTTAAGCTATGCAGATTAACACCATTATCATTCTCTTTAAAATGACACCCTCAAAGTAAGGTATTCTTCAAACCAAATGGTGCAAAAAAACCACAGTTTAGTAACATATGAGAGAAAGAAAGAATGAGAGAGAAAGAAAGAAAGAAAGAAAGAGCAAAAGAAAGAGAGAGAGAGAAAAAGAAAGAAAGGAAAAGAAAGAGAAAAATAATACTTTATTAATAAGGGCTTTCTTTCAGATCTTCTAATGATTGTGTACAAATTACCTTTTATTATTAAAGAAAGATTTACCCTCATAATACGCTTCCATAGTTTACTTAACATAAACTCTGATATTTATTTATTTTTCCCTTCAAACTAGGCAAAGTTGAGGATGTTTACACTGGGAGTCGGATTTCAAGCTAGCACTCACTCCTGTAAACCACCACAGCCTGTAACCTGATCTGCTGTTAATGACCTCTAAGGGAAAACATCTGTCCCCCCCCATGCTTGGAGCAGATTGTACAAGTTTTAGACCATATACAATCCAATCGAATTGCATCGTTTTTCTCATTTTTAACTCTTTTTCAAAAATTTTAAAACATATTTGGTTTGTACATCTGCCAAAAATCATGTACACCACATTATAACATGACATTCCTTAACTTCCAATAGCGACAAAAGATCGCTTAGAGGACAAATCTCATGAAATCCACTGACCAGTCCCTGCGCATGAACCGACCATTGTTTTCTACTGATAAAGTCACTCATAATTACTCACAATCTATATTTTATCAGAAATGTCATTTTATAATAACTTTTAACACTTGTTTATTTTTTAATTTTATTTTTACAATTTTTATAATAATATTTTTTTATAAAGTTTTTTAGATTGAACATAACTTTCATATTTTAATATTTTTCTCTGGGGAACCTTATAATAAACCAAACCCAAGTTTAGAATCTGTTGTAAACATTGCTCAAACCTCAACTTATTAATTCTTACAACCAGATCTGTAGGATTTCAGTTAAACATAAAATACCATGTTGTTTACCATTTACTGAATTGTATACAATTCTTCACACAATCTCAATCAACAATTTTCCCATTAAACCTTTGTTCTAATCCCATGCATGTTTTGACATGTCATAATACATTTTCAGTTGTTGGAGTAAACATATTCATAAACATTTACAGGCAGAATTAAACTTAATTATCTCATTAAAGAACTTCTTTACACTCTGACATTAATTAACTAATTACCCCATGTAACAAGGACCCCCCTTTGAGATATTCCAACCCACAAACCCCAGTGGTCACAATCCCATGTATTTGAAAAAAGATATATAATTTCATTCAGATTTGGGCGGCACAATCCATAATATCACTCATCTTCCAGAGAATATTTTCGAAGGAACCTCTTAATCATCACCCAGGGGATATTGGTAATTATCGGTACCTACATCAGAAATGTGAGAAAAACTCGTACACGAATATTAGTTACCTATTTTCAAAAGCGGTCACATAATCATAGCTCATAACAATCTAATCTAGAGACTGTCTCAAACAAGATTTCAGAAAGGGATAATGTATTGAATGCTCCCCCCTTGGGGCCACTTACCCACTTAACCCTGAGGATGGCATGGCACAGCATGTGGAATAAAACCATTTAAATGTACTATGTAAAATGTTCTACTGTTCCAATGTGATACCCAGAATCTCCTCATCCCTCATTTGTGACTTGTGAACGCAGCTTCTGTAGTCATGAACGCCAGGATTTACACACTCTCTCTACCGCTTTTGGGCACCCCATGAGGTCAAGGAATTGAGGTCGGGGCACACAGGACAGCATATGAGCGGATTCTACCTTCAGGTAGGTCTGCCACTCCCATCTACATCATTCTCCTCCCTTACGTGTCTGTCCAGCGAAGTGGCATTGTAGTTACCCCCCCCTGGACAGACTAAGGAGGGCATGAAGAAGAAGGCCCGTGGGCCGGAGGGCACAGAATCCAGTATGGGCAGCGGGCAGGAGGCGACACCATATGCGTTCAGAACGAGGCAAAGCCTTCAGCAGGGAAGAGCATCCGGGCAGGCCCATGCTTCCTCCAGCGGGGCATACAGTTGGGCAGAACGTGAGGGGAAAGAAGGGGCACGGCCTCAAGCAGTCGGGCGGGGCCCATGCTTCCAGCAGGCATCGTGGGCAGAACATGAGGGAAACGAAAAGACAATAACAGGCCCTGGGTATCACATTATAAATTTCAAAACTGGCAAAAAGCCCTCTATGTATCAAGTCAAAATACAGTGCATGGCATCGTCAGTGTAAGTGTAAGTGGGCAACCCAGATGGGACAGGTCCCCACAGAACACGCATTCAATCTATCCGATTAAAAGGATAAAAAAAAAAAAAACGGGACGAAATAATTCACCTAAATTAATTCTCTATAGAAGATTTTAACTGTAAAATAAAGACTTAACAATTGCTTATTATGTGCATCAAATGTCTGTTCCATATTTTTTAAACCTCAGGAGAAATATCCCATTATTTCTAGTTAAATCGAATTATCTGATAAATCAGCGTACAATGTAACAGGCATATTCAGACCAATTTTAATTGTACAGAAACAGTTGCAATATCCCAAGTCAACCTTTTGTTAAAAAAAACTCTGTGTTACAAAAAAAACTGTCTCCTAGGTTGTCGTCCCTGGGGGGGAAGAGGGGGGCTATCCTCCAACTTGCAAATGTGGCAGAGCTCAGGGCGGGCAGGATGCAGGGGTCTGGACCTCCCACATTCCTCACACACCCAGTTCTATCCCCCCACCAGGGAGGGGGCAGGAGTATATATTATATCAGGGAGGCATCCCAGAAATATAAAATAAAAAAATAAAAAACAGCAAAAATAATAATAAGAAGAATTCATTCACCACTTGCCAACAAGGAATTGGGAAAAGGGATCAATGAATTTCAATGGGAAGAAGAAAAAAAGGGTTGAAGAAAGGAGAAAGAAATAAGAAAGAAAGAGTTCGATTCCAGCACAGAGTTGAGAACCCAAACGAAAAGTGCATACAAAGAAAGACACCATAAGTTATATGTTACAGACACAATGTACCATTAGACGCAATCAAATCACTTCTAGCACAGTCAGTACAATCAGCATGCTACATAGAGGGAGGGGAAGATAGGGGGCTGTGTAGTAGGCAGCAAAGAAAGGGTTGGACGGGAGGATCTAAGAAGAAAATGGTGGAGAGGGGAGGAGCTATGAAAAAAAGAGCGGCAAAGATTTGGAGAAGACGGGAGGATCTAAGAAGAAGATTGCGGAGGGGGGGGGGTGGCTATGAAAAAGGGAGAAGAAAGGGAGGAGCTAAGAAAAAGATGGCAGAGGGGGGAGGAGCTTTTCAGAAAAGGCGGGAAAAATCTAAAGCCAAAGAAAAGCAAAATGGAAGACGAAGAAGAAGGGGAGTCAGAAGTTATAAAGAAAAACTTCAGACTTCTGTAGATGAAAAACAAAAGTCAGTGCCAACAGCAGTCAATACATACAACAAGAAAGCCAGGTATTCTATTCAGTCAAACACAGTTATCCAGCATAATAAAAACACATACATACTGAGAAAGACAAAAGGATCATCCCAGCAAAAAAAAAAATTAACTAGGAAAGGCACAGAAATGAAAAAGTTTCCTGTTCAGACTGCAAAGAGTTAAGACTGCTAGGCAGAAAACCCTTAATTGGTATCCAGCTGTGATGAAAGGCATAGGGTTTCAGGTCACAAATCAGCACAGTTAGCAGAGCAAGAAGCCACAGACGAAAGAGTTAAGAATGCTAGTTTAGAAAGACCAAGAGTTAATTGCTTAGCCAACTGTGACAAAAGGCAGAAGTGCAAGAAAAGAAACAATTTAGATACGAGAATAGAAACAGCTTTACAGCTTAGCAGAGGACACATGCAACAACCTCCTCCAGCTTTCGACCCCCACCTTTCCTTACAGAGGAAAACTTAGTAAGCAAAAAACCCCGCGAAATTCAAAGCAAGGCAGATGGGAGATATCTGACTCCACACATATATTTCACTACATTCATACACAAATAATCCCCAGTATCCCAATGTACCCCAATTTATCTAAAAGGGGTTTTGAAATATTTATCACAAGCCTAAATATAACAAAAGCCCATATATACATCTTCGCAGCCAGCTTCCTTAGGGCTGAACCCAGGCTATTCCGAGCCAGCATGCACTCCCCGTGCACACCACCTTTATCACATCGGCTTAATCCGAGACGATGCACGACCAGTACCTTAACTTAGTAGGCCGATTTCACACACCCCTTACAGAACCACAAACAGACAGCAAACAACCCACAAGCTCACCCTTCTACTCACACCCTTACAGCGCACCCTTCTACTCACAGGCAGCAAACAACCCACAAGCTCACACCCTTACAGAACCATACACAACATACAAACAGGCAAGAACCAAAAAAAATTAATAGCAGTGAATCAGCACAAACCGGGGTTCGCTTCTGGACCAGAATTATACCGTCTGTTTCAAAGGCTCGGAATTTGTAGACAAACTAGATGGGAATAGAGGCCGTCCAGCCTGTAACACGGTGTAAGGGAGCCAAAAAAAACTCGCACTTACCGTGTTTAGGGGTTCATGACGCCCCTTTCAATGGTAGACGGTCCCTCAATTCTCAGCCAGTTTCTTGTGCGTCCACAAAGTCTGTCCTTGAAGTCCAAAAGAAGCACGTTGGGCCCAATTGATTTAGATCTGCCATGATTCACTGCTATAATCTGTGGAAATAAGCAAAGACAAACGAACACACACACACACACACAGAGATGCAGGGGGTAAAAATGTGAGCAGATGCTGATGGCAATCTTCTCATTCTTAGCTTTATTCTCCTTATGTCGTCACAGAATACACACCCATCAATCCCTCCCAATAACCCTTTACTCCACCCAGTTACCCTCCCATTCTGTTAATCCACATGGCAAAGTCTTTGTTTCATCATAAATGATAGGGGTCTCTCGATCAGAACTGCAAGGATGTAGTGAGGTGGGCTGGAAAGGGGCATGTCCAGGACAGGAGGAAGAATATTCGTTGGGAAATAGTTCCAGCAAATCGCCCATTTAGAAATCCATACACAGGAAACCAGCACGTTGCCTTTTAAGGGAAAAACAGTCCAGGCTACAAATTCCTTTTCCATCTCCAAAAGGCAGGATGTAGCAAAGTCACAATTTCCTCTTGAAATGATCAGGAATGCACGGAAGAGTGAATACAATGGGGGATGGGGAAGCTTCATATAGCATATATCATTTCTAATATAAACTATTTTCAAGGAAAATAAACACTTATTGTGATACATATATTTCACACATGCATAAATATACTTATATATAAAAAGGTATCAAAAATAATATGAAGAATAATACTAAACATTATTAATAATTCTAATATAAAGATTAGCACAGCTTATCAAATAGGCATTATTACAGAAATCTATCACAGCAGCACCTAGTCAGACCCAGGCGTGGGTGAGGGGACAGCGGAGCCAGGCTAGAGGCTCCATGTCAGTTGGTTCCCTCAGACCAACACATTTCAGCCCTTGGTCTGACATCTCTGGGGGCGAAGAGGGTGACCCATCATGGTTGCCATCTGACGCGTCGGCTCACTACGTCAGTGACGACGGGGAAGGTAGGCACCCTGGTGAAACGGTGCGCCAGGTCACCACCAGGGAGACCATCGTCAGGGTCTCCACTGGTGATGGCAGCAGGAGGTGTCAGGAGGAGCAGCAGCAGCAGGCAGCTCCACCTGTGCGCACCGAGTCCCAGCAGGTGCAAGTAAGCGTCACCCCATCTGACAGGAGGGCGGTGCTGAAGTCACCTGTCTGGAATTACTTTACCCTGGTGGCAGACAACCCTACCGTGGCCATCTGCCGGATTTGTAAAGTGAGGGTGAAGAGAGGGAAGTGTTTGGCTCGGGTGGGTACCACAGCCCTGAACCAGCACCTGAGGATAAACCACTGGGCGGTGTATGACGAGATGAAGCGTGGTGGTGGTAGCAGCGCCACCACCACAAGTGAGCAGGGTACAGCAGCCCCTGCCACATCTTCATCTCTTTCCAGCAGGTCATGCCCCCCGCTCCCTCTAGTAGAGGTACTGGTACCGGCAGCCAGACCTCTACTTTCACAGCACCCTCCACGTCTGTGTCCCGCACTGCCGTCCGGCGCCAGGCGTCGATTTCAGACGCCTTTGACCACACCACTCCCTTCCCCCCTGGAGACCGACGTGTGCGTTCCCTCAATGGGCTCCTGGCAAGGGTTATTGCCCAACATCTGCTGCCCTTCAACATAGTTGACAGCAACCCCTTCAGGCAGATGTTGGAGCAGGCCCAACCCCAATGGCGTGTCCCCAGCCGCCATTTCTTTGCCAGGACTGGTGTCCCTGCCCTACACCAGCACATTGTGCAGAATGTAACCCTGTCGCTGGATCACGCTGTCAGCGACAGGGTTCATCTGACAATGGATGGCTGGACCAGCAGGCATGGGCAGGGGCGCTACATCAGCTTCACGGCCCATTGGGTTTCCCTCCGAGGCGTCGGTGAGGGATCGGCGGCAACCGATCTTGTGGTGCCGCCCCGGGGTGTCCAGGGGAGAACTGCTGGTCTCCCTCAAGCCACTGTCTCCGCAGCTGCTGAGCCTCCCAGCAAGCGCCCCCGTAGCTACTCAAGTGTGGGGCACGTGCGCTGTCAGGCCGTGCTCCAGCTTGTTAGTTTAGGGGACCGGAGACACACTGGAGAAGAAGTGCTGAAAGCACTTCAGGCTCAGGTCCAGAAGTGGCTGACACCCCGAAGGCTCCAGGCAGGTATGGTTGTCTGCGATAACGGCAGCAACCTACTCGCCGCCCTTAGTGCTGGCAGTCTGACCCACGTGCCCTGTCTGGCACATGTCCTCAACCTGGTGGTGCAGAAGTTCCTGCGCACTTATCCAGGGTTGAGTGACATTGTGGCAAAGGCGCGTAGGATTGCCAGCCACTTCAGGCGCTCCCCAACCGCTACCGCGTCCCTGTCCAAGTTGCAGCGGGAGTACAATCTGCCCCTTCACAGGCTGATTGTGGACAGTGTGACGCGGTGGAACTCCACCCTCCACATGCTGAAGAGGTTGTGGAGAGCAGCAAAGGGCGGTGAGGGAGTACCTGATGGAACTAGGCACTGAGAGGACTTCACCACAACTCCCTTTCATTGCCTGTGCGGAGTGGGGGCAGATAAACCAGGTCTGCCAAGTGTTGTCCTCCTTCGAGCAGGCGACCAAGATGGTCAGCAGTGAGCAAATCGGCCTCAATAGCGTGCTGCCAATAGTGTTCATGTTGGAGAGGACACTAGATCGCCTGCTCGAGGCTGGGGAGAGTGCCTTGGTGGAGCAGGAGGAGTCAGCAATGCTCCACCGAGACCAGGGCCAGGACGAGGAGGAGGAGGAGGAGGAGGATGATGATGAAGAGGAGGAGGAGGTGGTTGCTGGTGTCGTCCCGGAGTCAGGGCCTGGTCAGGAGGGAGAGCCGGTGTTGGGGGCACCGATAGTCCGGGGGTTGGGCATGTCTGAGTTTGACCAGCAGCGCCTCAGGGATGAAGAGTCGCACCTCATTCACCTGGCCAGCATTGAGGAGTCACAGCGGGCTGTGCTCTTCCCCATGGCTGCCCACATGCTGAGATGCCTCAGGAGGGACCCCCGGGTTAAGACCATCAAGACGAGGGATGATTTCTGGATGGCCACCCTTTTGGATCCCAGGTGCAAGGGGAAACTGGAGCAGTTCATCCCAGCCAGCCGGAGGCAGCACCGGATGGAGGAACTGCAGGCAGGCATTGTCAGACGGTTGGAGCAGGCAACTCCCCGGCCTCCAGTTGTCCCCCCTCATCTCACCCAGCAGGTGGCTGCACCCAGCTGCAGCCGAGCAGGGGACCTAATGGAAGAGATGAGGATGTTCTTCCAAACCGAGCGACCCAGTACCAGCAGCAGCAGCAGTCACCACCAGCGGCTGGCCCACATGGTGGCAGACTACATGGCGTCCGTCGGTGCTTCTGACAGTATGAGCACCGACGACCCCATGGAGTACTGGGTTGCCAGATTGGACACCTGCCGCGAGCTCGCTCAGTATGCGCTGGAGTTATTGTCTTGCCCCCCCTCCAGCGTACTATCTGAGCGGACATTCAGCGCGGCAGGTGGGGTGGTCACGGACAAGAGGACCCGTCTGTCCACAGACTCCGTGGACAGACTCACATTCATAAAGATGAATGAGTCCTGGATCGGCGGTGACTTTCTGGCACCCGTCGTCGGTTCAGGGCGCTGAAGGGTCCCTTGTCATGCATTCCCTGATAAAGCCCCGGACCTGATGTATTTACAGTGCTGAATATAACTATTTTAACATCAGAGAAAATCAATGTTAATATTTGGTACAGTAGGCTTTCTTTGCAATTACAGCGGTCAAACCTTTCTTGTAGTTTTACACCAGCTTTGCACACACTGGAGGAGGGATTTTGGCCCACTCCTCCACACAGATCTTCTCTACATCAGTCATGTTTCTGGGCTCTCGCTGAGAAACACGGAGTTTGAGCTCCCTCCAAAGATTCTCTATTGGGTTTAGGTCTGGAGACTGGCTAGGCCACGCCAGAACCTTGATATGCTCCTTACAGAGCCAATCCTTGGTTATCCTGGCTGTGTGCTTTGGGTCATTGTCATGTTGGAAGACCCAGCCTCGACCCATCTTCAAAGCTCTAACTCAGGGAAGGAGGTTGTTGCCCAAAATCTCGCAATACATGGCCACGGTCATCCTCTCCTTAATACAGTGCAGTCACCCTGTCCCATGTGCAGAAAAACACCACCAAAGCATGATGCTACCACCCCCATGCTTCACATTAGGGATGGCGTTCTTGGCATGGTACTCATCATCATTATTCTTCCTCCGAACACGGTTAGTGAAATTTTGATCAAAAAGTTATATTATAGTCTCATCTGACCACATGATTTTCTCCCATGACTCCTCTGGATCAGTCAAGACACCTATGTCAGCAGTTATTTCACACCCTATATACTCTTATAAATACTGCTGTTCATCATGGCACCTCCTGCCCAAGTGATATGACTCTGTATCAACTACTACTGTTAATACTACTACTGCTGCTTCTGCTGCTGCTGCTGCCCAGTCAAGACACCTATGTCAGCAGTTATTTGACACTCTATATACTCCTATTCCTACTGCTGTTCATCATGGCACCTCCTGCCCAAGTGATATGACTCTGTATCAACTACTACTGCTAATACTACTACTGCTGCTTCTGCTGCCCAGTCAAGACACCTATGTCAGCAGTTATTTCACACCCTATATACTCTTATTAATACTGCTGTTCATCATGGCACCTCCTGCCCATGTGATATGACTCTGTATCAACTACTACTGTTAATACTACTACTGCTGCTTCTGCTGCTGCTGCTGCCCAGTCAAGACACCTATGTCAGCAGTTATTTGACACTCTATATACTCCTATTCCTACTGCTGTTCATCATGGCACCTCCTGCCCATGTGATATGACTCTGTATCAACTACTACTGTTAATACTACTACTGCTGCTTCTGCTGCTGCTGCTGCCCAGTCAAGACACCTATGTCAGCAGTTATTTGACACTCTATATACTCCTATTCCTACTGCTGTTCATCATGGCACCTCCTGCCCATGTGATATGACTCTGTATCAACTACTACTGTTAATACTACTACTGCTGCTTCTGCTGCTGCTGCTGCCCAGTCAAGACACCTATGTCAGCAGTTATTTGACACTCTATATACTCCTATTCCTACTGCTGTTCATCATGGCACCTCCTGCCCATGTGATATGACTCTGTATCAACTACTACTGTTAATACTACTACTGCTGCTTCTGCTGCTGTGACGATCCTGTCTTGTTATTTTTATATTTGATTAATTGGATCTCAACTGCGGAGGTTTCTCAGTGTAAACCAAAAGTCACTCTATAGTATGGTTAAGAGTTAATGGTTTATATCATCACAACCTCAGATAGAGCACCAGCATAATCAAGAAAGCTTATTAACTCATAAGCCTTTATAATGCAGTTAAAGTCACAGTCTATGAATAAGTAGGTATAAGGTTTTTGGTAGCAGTATTACTTAATGTTTCTTACTGAAAGCAGTGCAGATAGAGCCAACACATATATGTATATATATATATCACAAGCTGAGACCATGCATAAGTATATTCAGGCAGGACTTGGATATTGAGATATGCAATTGATAGACAAGCACAGTTCAGTATAGGCTGGAGATCTTAACAATTTGTGTAGAGATACTTGCGGTACTGCTGGTAGAAACAGAGATGGCTATATTCAGGTCTGCAGAGTGCTGGTACAGATGGGAAGCCTGAGAAGCTGAAGGGTGAGCTGATCCCAATCCTGGATGGACAGACTGTGGGCAGAGGGCTGCAGGGAGCGCTGATCCTGGTGCTGGAGGGACGAAGAGAGTGTCTCCTGATAGCAGGTCCACAGGGCTTGAGGAGCGGGTCCTGGGTGACGGCAGGGGTCCAACAAAATAGCGGAACACCCTGCCGTCATTGCTGCGTGTTTAAATAGCCCGCACAGCGCGGGAAACGAGGAGTCTAGCTGGGGGCGCGCTTCCGCGTTCCAGCGTGGAACGCAAGCCGCGGCGCACAGGAAGTGACACGCCAGAGTCAGGGAGACGAGCGCAGCTAACAGGATTAGGTAAGGCTGCGCTCGTCCTGTTCAATACAACGCCAGTAACGTTACATACTCCCCTCCTCAATGGGGCACCACCAGTGCCAATAATAGGTGAAGGACGAGTGGGGTACCTCTGATGGAATTGTCTAATTAAACGAGGAGCATGAATGTGGGAAGAATTTTCCCAAGAATCTTCAAGTTGGGAGTACCCTTTCCAACGTATTAAATATTGAATGCCAGAACCTCTTTGTCTAGAATCCAGAATCTTTTCTACTTCGTATTCTGTCTCGCCCAGAACTTCAACTGGTGGAGGAGGTTGGGCAGCCCTGTTGGAAAATGGATTGGGTACATACGGTTTTATAAGAGAGACATGAAAAACTGGATGTATCTTCCAATCAAGGGGTAAACGTAGTTTTACTGCATTAGAGTTAATTACTTGAGAAATAGGATATGGACCTATGAATTGACGACCCAACTTTTTCGATGGTAAATTTAGACGTAGATTTCTGGTAGACAGCCAAACTAGATCACCAACGTCGTAAGAAGGAGGTACTGACCTATGAAGATCATAATTTCGTTTTTGTCGTGTTTGCGCACTTTCTAGGTTTGACCGTATGATTGGAATGGTGTTTTTTAGGGTGGTGAGATAATCGTCTACTGCAGGTACTTCGTTAGAAAGAAATGAAGTCGGTAAACTGTTTGGGTGAAACCCATAGTTAGCAAAAAATGGTGAGAGTAGTGACGAAGAGCTGGTTGAATTATTGTATGCAAATTCTGCATGGGGAAGTAGTTGAAACCAGTCATCTTGGAGATGAGTGCAGTAACAGCGTAAATACTGTTCCAAGATTTGGTCAATACGTTCTGTCTGCCCGTTCGTTTGAGGATGGTAGGCCGTGGACATTCTATGATCAATTTTCAGTGCCTTACACAAAGCTTTCCAAAACTTGGAGATGAACTGAGATCCTCGATCGGAGATAATTTGAGTGGGTAACCCATGCAACTTAAGAACATTGTTTATGAAAGCTGTTGCTGTCTCTAGTGAAGTTGGAAGATTCTTTAAGGGAATAAAATGTGCCATTTTAGTGAATAGGTCTACAGTGACCATAATGGTATTAGCCCCATTCGATCTAGGAAGCTCGACTATAAAGTCCATTGATACAACCTCCCATGGTCTGTTGGGTATTGGGAGGGAGGTAAGTAGACCAAATGGCGGTCTCCTAGAAGATTTGTTGCTGGCACAAATCTCGCAGGAAGAAACATATTCTTGCACCATTTTAGCTAATTGAGGCCACCAATAGTGTCTTTTAACAAGATGTATTGTCTTGGTGATTCCGGGATGACCAGCTAATGGAGAATCATGTAATTGTCTAAGTAATAACAACCGTAATTTTGAAGGGACATACAATTTATTTTTTATAAGTGTATAATCCGTCTGTTTGTTTTGTAACACCATTAGGAAGCTCAGAAGTATCTGTGGATATGGTTTGAGAGAGTAACTGTTTAAAGGAAGTAGTTATTCCTATGAATCGGTTATCAGGAATGATAGAATGAGGTGGTGACTCGGTAGAACGGTCTTCATTCATGCGGGATAAGGAATCCGCTTTTAAGTTTTGTGTACCCGGTCTATAGGAGATTTGAAAATCAAATCGATCAAAGAACAAGCTCCATCTCACCTGACGGGCGGACAAGGTTTTGCAGGCCTTCAGATGTTGCAAATTTCGGTGATCTGTCAAAATAGTGATCGGATGTGTAGAACCCTCAAGAAGGTGTCTCCAATTGGCTAGAGCATCTCTGATTGCTAGGAGTTCTTTTTCTCCAATTGGGTAATTCCTTTCTGCACTGGTTAAAGTTCTGGAATAGAATGCCACTGGATGTAAAGGTTCAGACCCATTTTGTTGTTGTGAAAGTACTGCGCCTAATGCGAAATGTGATGCATCAACTTCTACGGTGAAGAAGAATGAAGGATCAGGTAGTTGGAGAATAGGGGCAGTAGTATAAGATTGTTTGAGTGTCTCAAAAGCTGCTTGTGCCTCATTAGTCCATTTGAAAGGTGTGTTTTTACTTGTTAGGGCATTCAGGGGCTTCACAATCTGCGAAAAGTTTTTAATGAATTTTCGGTAATAATTAGAAAAACCAAGGAAGCGCTGTAAAGCCTTCCTAGAATGGGGAACTGGCCAGGAGAGAATACAATCAACTTTTGAATTGTCCATCTGTATACCTTCTGGGGTGATTTGGTACCCAAGGAAAGAAACACTGGTCTGGTTGAAAACACATTTTTCGAGTTTGACGTAGAGGCAATGTGTTCTGAGTCTGCCTAAAACCCATCTGACATGCTTAGTATGTTCTTCAAAGGTGTCGGAATAAATCAAGATATCGTCCAGATAGATCACGACGCAAACGTCTAGTAAATCACGAAAAATGTCATTAATAAAACGTTGGAAAGTTGCAGGTGCATTTGATAAACCAAATGGCATCACTAAGCACTCAAATAAACCGTAACGAGTTTTAAAGGCAGTTTTCCACTCGTCGCCTGGACGAATTCTGATCAAATTGTAAGCACCCCTGAGATCTAGCTTTGTGAAAATTTTAGAAGTTTGCAGCCTTTCTATTAGTTCTGGAATTAGTGGCAATGGGTAACGATTTTTTATCGTGATGTTATTCAATGAACGATAATCGATTACAGGTCTGAGAGATCCGTCTTTTTTTTTTACAAAGAACATGGCAGCACTAGCTGGAGAGGTAGAGGGTCTAATGAAACCCTTTCTAAGGTTGTCATCCAGGTATTCCTTGAGATAACCCAGTTCAGGCTGTGATAATGGGTAAATTCTCGCAGTGGGAATGGTAGCCTCTGGGATTAGATCAATAGGACAATCATAAATTCTATGAGGTGGAAGGGTCTCAGCTTTGGTTTTGCTGAAAACGTCTAAGAAGTCCATTAAATAAGATGGAACACCATTGAAGTTTACATTATTTACAAGAGAGTTATGTGAGGGATAGCAAGTATGTTTGCAATAAGGAGAATCTAAACAAAGTGAAGTTTTGGACCAATGAAAGGTTGGTTGATGGATGTGCAACCATGGTAACCCTAGAACGACCGGGAATAAGGGGGATGGGATGATGTCAAATACAAGATTCTCCATATGTACATTATCACATGTAACTAATAATGGGGCGGTTTGAGACAGTACTGGACCAAAGGAGGATTCGGATCCGTCAATGAAAGTGACAGACGAGGGGTTTTGCTTTAACTCAGAAGGAATTTTATTTAAATTAACAAAACTCAAATCAATAAAATTGCCACAAGCACCAGTGTCGACCATCGCGTCAATGGTGGTCCTATCTTGGTCCCACTGTAAAGTAAGGGTGAGAAAGATGTATTGGTTAATATTTTGACGAGTTTTGGGTTTTGTCAAGTTTAAACTACTAATATTTAAGTTGTTACCTTCAGTTTTACTCCTTAGAATGGGGCAGGTAGAGACCATGTGGTCAGGGGCGGAACAGTAGAGACATAGATTGTTGCTTCTGCGTCTCTGTCTCTCAGCTGGGGTCAGTGGGCCCCTAACTGTACTAACTTCCATAGGAATCTCTTTGGGAGGTGATCTAGACCTCCTGATTGGTGCTGGTTGGTAGTAGTTCGCTTGTTCAGCCTTTCTTTCTCTGATGCGTCTATCAATTGAGAGGGAGAGATGCATGAGATCTTCCAGGGATGCTGGAATTTCCACACGTGCGAGCTCATCCTTGACGGATTCGGATAACCCAATGCGAAACTGATTCCTGAGAGCTATATCTGTCCATAAGGTTTCACGACACCAGCATTTGAACTCTGAAATATAGTCCTCCACTTGTCTCTTTCCCTGTCTCAAATTTCTGATGGTATTTTCAGCTGTAAGCTGTTTGTTAGGGTCCTCATAGAGTAAAGACATCTCATCTATGAAGGTATTGAGGGCGCCTAGTAGATCGCCGTGCTCTTCAACATAGGCATCTGCCCAGACTCTGGGTTCCCCTTTAAGGTATGAAATTAAAGTCAAAATTCTGACTCTGTCAGAATAATAAGTCCGTGGACGTAAATCAAACATTAACCGACATGAACTGATAAATTGACGAAAAATTTTCCTGTCACCAGAAAAGCATTCTGGGGGGCAGACCTTAGGTTCTGGTCGCTCCCTGGCTTGAGCAAAATTCTGATCCCTGAGGGCCTCATTTTCTAAACGGAGATCAGTCAAATTAGCAGTAAGTGTATCCACACGTTGTGACAAGCCCACTAAATGGTTTGTTAGCTCCGCTGGATCCATAATGTTAAAGGTTCCGCTATTATGTGACGATCCTGTCTTGTTATTTTTATATTTGATTAATTGGATCTCAACTGCGGAGGTTTCTCAGTGTAAACCAAAAGTCACTCTATAGTATGGTTAAGAGTTAATGGTTTATATCATCACAACCTCAGATAGAGCACCAGCATAATCAAGAAAGCTTATTAACTCATAAGCCTTTATAATGCAGTTAAAGTCACAGTCTATGAATAAGTAGGTATAAGGTTTTTGGTAGCAGTATTACTTAATGTTTCTTACTGAAAGCAGTGCAGATAGAGCCAACACATATATGTATATATATATATCACAAGCTGAGACCATGCATAAGTATATTCAGGCAGGACTTGGATATTGAGATATGCAATTGATAGACAAGCACAGTTCAGTATAGGCTGGAGATCTTAACAATTTGTGTAGAGATACTTGCGGTACTGCTGGTAGAAACAGAGATGGCTATATTCAGGTCTGCAGAGTGCTGGTACAGATGGGAAGCCTGAGAAGCTGATGGCTGAAGGGTGAGCTGATCCCAATCCTGGATGGACAGACTGTGGGCAGAGGGCTGCAGGGAGCGCTGATCCTGGTGCTGGAGGGACGAAGAGAGTGTCTCCTGATAGCAGGTCCACAGGGCTTGAGGAGCGGGTCCTGGGTGACGGCAGGGGTCCAACAAAATAGCGGAACACCCTGCCGTCATTGCTGCGTGTTTAAATAGCCCGCACAGCGCGGGAAACGAGGAGTCTCGCTGGGGGCGCGCTTCCGCGTTCCAGCGTGGAACGCAAGCCGCGGCGCACAGGAAGTGACACGCCAGAGTCAGGGAGACGAGCGCAGCTAACAGGATTAGGTAAGGCTGCGCTCGTCCTGTTCAATACAACGCCAGTAACATTACAGCTGCCCAGTCAAGACACCTATGTCAGCAGTTATTTCACACCCTATATACTCTTATTAATACTGCTGTTCATCATGGCACCTCCTGCCCAAGTGATATGACTCTGTATCAACTACTACTGCTAATACTACTACTGCTGCTTCTGCTGCTGCTGCTGCCCAGTCAAGACACCTATGTCAGCAGTTATTTGACACTCTATATACTCCTATTCCTACTGCTGTTCATCATGGCACCTCCTGCCCATGTGATATGACTCTGTATCAACTACTACTGTTAATACTACTACTGCTGCTTCTGCTGCCCAGTCAAGACACCTATGTCAGCAGTTATTTCACACCCTATATACTCTTATTAATACTGCTGTTCATCATGGCACCTCCTGCCCATGTGATATGACTCTGTATCAACTACTACTGTTAATACTACTACTGCTGCTTCTGCTGCTGCTGCTGCCCAGTCAAGACACCTATGTCAGCAGTTATTTGACACTCTATATACTCCTATTCCTACTGCTGTTCATCATGGCACCTCCTGCCCATGTGATATGACTCTGTATCAACTACTACTGTTAATACTACTACTGCTGCTTCTGCTGCCCAGTCAAGACACCTATGTCAGCAGTTATTTCACACCCTATATACTCTTATTAATACTGCTGTTCATCATGGCACCTCCTGCCCATGTGATATGACTCTGTATCAACTACTACTGTTAATACTACTACTGCTGCTTCTGCTGCTGCTGCTGCCCAGTCAAGACACCTATGTCAGCAGTTATTTGACACTCTATATACTCCTATTCCTACTGCTGTTCATCATGGCACCTCCTGCCCATGTGATATGACTCTGTATCAACTACTACTGTTAATACTACTACTGCTGCTTCTGCTGCTGCTGCTGCCCAGTCAAGACACCTATGTCAGCAGTTATTTGACACTCTATATACTCCTATTCCTACTGCTGTTCATCATGGCACCTCCTGCCCATGTGATATGACTCTGTATCAACTACTACTGTTAATACTACTACTGCTGCTTCTGCTGCTGCTGCCCAGTCAAGACACCTATGTCAGCAGTTATTTGACACTCTATATACTCCTATTCCTACTGCTGTTCATCATGGCACCTCCTGCCCATGTGATATGACTCTGTATCAACTACTACTGTTAATACTACTACTGCTGCTTCTGCTGCCCAGTCAAGACACCTATGTCAGCAGTTATTTCACACCCTATATACTCTTATTAATACTGCTGTTCATCATGGCACCTCCTGCCCAAGTGATATGACTCTGTATCAACTACTACTGTTAATACTACTACTGCTGCTTCTGCTGCCCAGTCAAGACACCTATGTCAGCAATTATTTCACACCCTATATACTCTTATTAAGACTGCTGTTCATCATGGCACCTCTTGCCCGAGTGATTTGACACTGTATTGTCAATGTCTACTACTACTATTACAGCTCAGTCAAGACACCTGTGTCCCAATTTTTTGGTACACTATTGACTACTATGACCACTACTGATGCTGTAAAGTATTCCCCAAGTGTTTTGATGCTATCTAGTACTATTACCACTACTGCTTGTAAATCATGCCTGTGTGATACTTAGTGGGAATGCTTTAATAAGCATTCCCAGTATGGATACCCGTAAATGTATTAATCTTAATTAGTGTGAATGCTTTAATAAACATTTCCAGTATTGATATACGTAAATTTAGTAATCTTATTATTCCTTACGTTTTTTGGTTCTGCGTAACTTCGGCATACTTTCAGCTATTGAGACCATTCAACTGTAAAAATGTTCGTCTCTTTCAGCTAATGATGGGACTTCTTCAAGTTTTTTTCTACTTTTTACACTTTTATAAATTTTAAGCTTTTAGACCCTTTTTTTAACATTGAAGTCAATGAGAACATCCTTTTCCCCTTTGAAATTCACATGCCCTGCCAAAAGTTTCAGCTACTTCATACTTTCACTTACAGACACTGAAAAAACTGTAAAGCGGTCACAAAATATTTAGCTATCCGGCTATGACTTTTCAGATCGTTATCGTTTACAATTTTTTGTTGAAAACGCAATTTACGTTTTGCGAATTTTTCACAAAAATGCGATAGGTTATAATGTAATCCTATGGAGGGGATTTAGAGTCTGTCATGTGACCTTAACATTGGAGATCTTTGTAATTAAAAATATCTTTACAAAAAGGGGAAACAAATTGGTCTCACGCCCACAAGATCTACTTTTCATACACAATTTTTATATCAAAACGTAGCTATGCTTGTCTGGTTTATGGCAATGTGACCAATTCTGCGATACGTATTTTAGTTTTAGTTATTGGAGCAACAGCCAGAAATTATGTCTCATAGACTCTCATGTGAAATTATCTAAAAAATGTTGCTGCAGAACTCACAAAGACGCTCTTTTCTAAATCGCAGACATGGCCACATTTTTAAGTTTATCTACATAAATTTCATATCGATGCGTTTACAAGGGCCGTGTATTTCAAACGGTGTAGTCGTTGTATCAATTGCATGTACGTTTGAGGATTTATTAAGCTTTGTTTGGAGGCTTAAATCATGTATTAGATCTGTGAATTAAAAGCGTTTGTAATGTTATTTCTTTCCATAAATAACTTTCCTGACCTCAGTGCAATATTCCTCCTCACTGACCTGGGGGGGAGGGGAAACCTCTTGAGGGGGGAGGGGCGACCAGGAAGTCAGCATACTCTATACTTTGCAGATAGAGAAAGAAGCTGTGTGTCCTAAAGATAGTGTAGTGGTTATAGTGAATGGCTTTGGTGCGGGCTCAGCAATTCAGCATTCCCACTCACATTTTCCTCAGGGAATGCATTTTCTAGTTAATATATCTTTCTTCCAAAGCTGTCCATACATGGTTCAGTTTTATCGTTCAGACAGCGAGCTGAGTGAAAAAACAGAACCGTTTCCCGCATCCACACATTGGAGTAGGGTGACCAGACGTCCCCGTTTTCCAGGGACAGTCCCCGGACTGAGGAGACTTTCCCCGGTTTTGTACCCGGCAGGCAGGGGCAGCGCTAGGTGGGTGCTGAAGCACTCCCAAGCAGTACCATGAATTTACCTGACTGGATAAATCCCAAGGCTTTACAAATCGGCATCAATCCCACCTGGATCCATGCAAACTTGACAAGCAATGTGACTGAGCCGGGACTTGATGTGCGGGGATACAGCCGCATAAGCCGATACTCTTCTTCTAGTTCCGGCTACACCGTCTCTCAGAGCGGCAGAGTGATATCCTGTGAGGCACAGAACCTGCACGGGTCTATCACAGAGGAGGAGGGGAGGGGGATGGGCACTGTCTGGCAGCAGCTTGTATAATACACGAGATCTGGAGAGTGAGGAGGGAGGCTCCTATGGAATTCCCCAGTGTACAGAGATGGATTGAGGGAAACTGTTACTGATCCTGCAACTTAGACCTTTTCTCTGCAATCATTTCAGTTTGTGCTCTGTATAGTTTCCCTGTGTGGACTCAGCCAGCAAGCCAGGAGAGATTATGTATTACTGCTGTTGGATGCTGCCGACCATTACATGTACAGTATGTGCCCCTGAACACACTCTGCACTCTCTATGTAACACACCACTGAGCCCTGCGTTCTCTGTGTAGCACACCACTGAGCCCTGCGTTCTCTGTGTAACACACCACTGAGCCCTGCTTTCTCTGTGTAACACACCACTGAGCCCTGCGTTCTCTGTGTAACGCACCACTGAGCCCTGCGTTCTCTGTGTAACGCACCACTGAGCCCTGCGTTCTCTGTGTAACGCACCACTGAGCCCTGCATTCTCTATGTAACGCACCACTGAGCCCTGCATTCTCTATGTAACACACCACTGAGCCCTGCATTCTCTGTGTAACGCACTGGTGAGCCCTGCGTTCTCTGTGTAACACACCACTGAGCCCTGCGTTCTCTGTGTAACGCACCGGTGAGCCCTGCATTCTCTGTGTAACACACCGGTGAGCCCTGCGTTCTCTGTGTAACGCACTGGTGAGCCCCGCGTTCTCTGTGTAACACACCACTGAGCCCTGCATTCTCTGTGTAACACACCACTGAGCCCTGCGTTCTCTGTGTAACACACCACTGAGCCCTGCGTTCTCTGTGTAACACACCACTGAGCCCTGCGTTCTCTGTGTAACACACCACTGAGCCCTGCGTTCTCTGTGTAACACACCACTGAGCCCTGCGTTCTCTGTGTAACACACCACTGAGCCCTGCGTTCTCTGTGTAACACACCGCTGAGCCCTGCATTCTCTGTGTAACACACCGCTGAGCCCTGCATTCTCTGTGTAACACACCGCTGAGCCCTGCATTCTCTGTGTAACACACCACTGAGCCCTGCATTCTCTGTGTAACACACCACTGAGCCCTGCATTCTCTGTGTAACACACCACTGAGCCCTGCGTTCTCTGTGTAACACACCACTGAGCCCTGCGTTCTCTGTGTAACACACCACTGAGCCCTGCGTTCTCTGTGTAACACACCGCTGAGCCCTGCGTTCTCTGTGTAACACACCGCTGAGCCCTGCATTCTCTGTGTAACACACCACTGAGCCCTGCGTTCTCTGTGTAACACACCACTGAGCCCTGCATTCTCTGTGTAACACACCGCTGAGCCCTGCATTCTCTGTGTAACACACCACTGAGCCCTGCATTCTCTGTGTAACACACCACTGAGCCCTGCATTCTCTGTGTAACACACCACTGAGCCCTGCATTCTCTGTGTAACACACCACTGAGCCCTGCATTCTCTGTGTAACACACCACTGAACCCTGCGTTCTCTGTGTACTTTATCATTTGCCAATAAAATATATATATGTCCCCGGATTTCATTTTAAAAATCTGGTCACCTTAGTTGAGTTGGGCAATATGGGGAGATTTGGGTATAGAGAGACCTGTAATCTTACGTATCAATAAAAAATCTTATTCCCGTCCCCTCTAATTTTAGGACAATCCCCCCATGTGTGTAACAACGAGTGTTCACAACCTCTGGAACAAAGGGGGATACTGATGGGTAAAGTTTATCTAATTTGCACAGAACTAGGAACCGTCACATCAGAACCTTCAGACTCGCCTCCACCAAGGTAATGTGTAACAATCCTTGGTAGGAGTGAGAGAAGACCCCATGCCATTCCTCCAAGTCCCGTACCTGTGAGAGGTCTCTCTCCCATTCCACCATATAGAGGGGCTTAGTGAAATCAGCGGATAGTGACTTGTAGATCACAGATATTCCCCCCTCTACTCCATGGTCTGGTCACACCATTGTTCATAGGTCGTGATTCTGGGAGGTTCGGGTTTAGTCCCCCATAAAGAGTGTAAAAAATGGGAGATCTGGAGAAATCTGAACTTCTCTGTCAGGGACATATCCAGTCTACTTATACAAAAGCTCAGAGAGATCGGATCTGAAGACTTGGAACGTGACCAATCCTATACAAGCCTTTGTTCAGCCGCCATGTAAAAGCTTTGATGTCCATCCCTGGAGGAAATTGAGGTTATGAAACAGATGGGCTAATGGGTGACTATCAGAGACCAACTCTGGGTGACCTCTAAGTCCCCCCCATAGGGTTACTGAATGAGAGAGAGTTGGAGATAAGATAGAGGGACAAGGAGGACACCACATTAGGTAGCCCAGAGTGACCTGGGGATCCGCCTGTCATTCCATATCCACCCAATCGGGTTTAGTAACTCGGGAATATATGATTGAGATCTGGGCTAGTTGAGCGGCTTGATAGAACCATAAAAGGTGTGGCGACCAAGACCACCTTTATCACGAGCGTGAAATAGACCCTCTTAGACACTCAATGCCTTCCGAACCCCAGATGAGGTCAGGAATGTCGGCCTGAAAATGCTGTAGATGGTGATTAATGATAGGGAAGGATAGAGAGTGGGAGAGGTATAGTACATGGGGGAGGAAAGTCATCTTATTGGAATGACCCGACCTCACCAGGACATGTGGAGCTGTGCCCATTGTTGTAGATCTTCTAATTTCTTGTATATCGGGGGAGGGGGGTTGGCTGTATACAGTTGGTCTATGTTGGCGGCTAGATTCACCCCCAGGTAAGGAATGACTGAATCACTCCAAGTGAAGTCAAAATGATCTTTCAAGCATGTGGCTAGTGTGTGCGGGTCCGTGATATTTAATGCCTGCCATGTGGACGTGTTGGTGTACAGGCCAGAGAGCGCAGTGGACTTGCAGAGAACAAAATATTGTATGTTTATAAGATTTTACTTTTATTTCATATAGAAGCAAATATCATAAGGTTAAAGAAATAGGTGTAAAGTGGAAGCAGTGGATCTGCCGGGAACATCATCTTGAGCACAAAACACTTTGGGCCAGATTCACAGAGAGATACGACGGTGTACCTCTTGATACACCGTTGTATCTCTGACTTAGGCCGGTCGTATCTATGCGACTGATTCATAGGGCCAGATTCATGTAGCTCAGCGGATCTATAGATCCGCTCGATCTACGTGAATTAAGATCCGCTCCCGCAAGTTTAGGAGGCAAGTGGCTAATTCACAAACCACTTACCTCCAAACTTGCGACGGCGGATCCTAAATCCCCCGGCGGAATTCAAATTCCGCGGCTAGGGGAGTGTACTATTTAAATCAGGCGCGTTCCCACGCCGATTTAAATGCGCATGCGTCGTCCGGGGAATTTCCCGGCGTGCATTGCTCCCACTGACGTCACTAGGACGTCAATGGTTTCGACGTGAGCGGGACTTGCGACGCGCGTGTTTGTGAATCGGCATATGCAAACGATGTTAAAAAATTCAAATTCGACGCGGGAACGCCAGCTATACTTAACATTGGCTGCGCCTGATGAAAGCAGGGGTAAGTATACGACGGGAAAACCGCTACGGAAACGACGTAAGAACACTGCGACGGGTCCGCGTACGTTCGTGAATTTGCGTATCTCGCTGATTTACATATTATTTATCGTAAATCATCGGGAACGCCCCCGGCGCCATTTTTAAATTGAAAAAAAGATCCGACAGTGTAACACAGTGTAACACTGTCAGATCTTAGCCCTATCTATGCGTAACTGCTTCTATGAATCAGGCGCATAGATAGGACCAGTGTAAGTCAGAGATACGATGGTGTATCTGTACTGTACTGTATTTTTGCATACGCAGATTCAGAAACCCGCGCGTTGCAAGTTATGCTCACGCCAAAACCACTGACGTCCTAGTAACGTCAGTGGGAGCAATGCACGCCGGGAAATTTCACGGACGCCGCATGCTCATTTAAATCGGCGCGGGGAAGCGCCTGATGTAAATAGTACACTCCCCCTAGCCGCGGAATTTGAATTCCGCCGGGGGATTTACGATCCGCCGCCGCAAGTTTGGAGGTAAGTGGTTAGTGAATTAGCCACTTGCCTCTCAAACTTTCGTCAGCGGATCTTAAATCATATAGATCACGCGGATCTAAAGATCCGCTGATCTATGTGAATCTAGCCCTTTATGTTGTATATGAATTTGCACATGGATTAGATTACTTCATTTATTGATAAACACCATAAGATGAATGAAGTAGGTGTAAAGTGGAAGCAGTGGACTTGCAGAGAACAATATATTGAGAATAAAATATTGTATGATTACATGAATTTACACAGATTTTTTTTTTTAATAAAGCAGAAAATATGATAAGAATAATGAAGTAGGTGTAAAGTGAAAGCAGTGGATCTGCAGGGAACATCATCCTGAGTACAAAGCACTTTATGTTGTATATGAATTTGCACATGGATCAGATTACTTCATTTATTGATAAACACCATAAGATGAATGAAGTAGGTGTAAAGTGGAGGCAGTAGATCTGCAGAGAATATTATTGGAGCCCCTAGCACTTTATATATGAATGTCTCCACATATTTTAGTGTATGTGTGATAATTGATGGGCGGCACACACAATAGGACAGCGCTGTGACACATAATGCTCTTCTAGGTGATAAAGGGAAGACTTACCTTTGTTACAGCAGCAGTCCGGTAGAAGTTATTTCTGGAGGTATTTGAGTTGTTACACATAGCGCAGGTTTTTTTCTATTTATATTGGGGACATAATTGCCCAAATCTGGGGATCAGGAGCCATTTCCACCCTTTACTCTCGGCTGGGGTTCTTTGTATCCAGGGCCGCTGTTAGAAATTATGGGGCCCCGTACAGCCTACCTGACGGGGCCCCCTTCGACCACACCTTTGACCCCACCCCTAACCCCGTTATAAAACAAAAGGCAGGTTTGTTGCTGTTTACACGTGCGTGCGGGGGCCAACATGTGCGTTTGCAATTGCGCGTAAGCATTATGTAAATAAAATTACATTGTAGGTTTCATTTGTTTGTTTTTTTTGCTTTCACAAGAAATGAATAACATCCCTCGTGATAGCAGAACCATGACAGGTCCTCTTTTTTTACTTTCTGCCGAATCACTGGGGCTAAAAAATGATATCCGATCATTGCTGCAGTGATGGGGGTAACATGCAGCTCCACTGCACATGTTTACTGCTCCCCCCAACTGAAGTAGCATTACAATCATCATCACACGCAGCACAGTAAGCAGGGGCTCTATCATGTGACATGGCTGTTTGCTGACTTTGTTATCTTATGGCTGTACTGTATATAACAGACTGTAACACAGCACAGCCATAACAAAGTCAGCAGCCATGAGACATAGAGCCATGATAGAGCCCCTACTTACATAACTGTGCTGCAAGTGAAGACTATTGTAATGATAACCTGCTGAGTTCTATATTCTAAGGACACAGTGAGGACTCTATGGGCCAGATTCACAGAAGAGATACGATGGAGTATCTCAGATACACCATCGTATCTCGGATTTTTTCTGGTCCTATCTATGCACCTGATTCATAGAACCAGTTACGCATAGATAGGGCTGAGATCCGACAGTGTCACACTGTGTTACACTGTCGGATCTTTTTTTGGATTTAAAAATGGCGCCGGGGGCGTTCCCGCTGATTTACACTGAATAATATGTAAATCAGCGAGATACGCGAAATTCACGAACGTACGCGGACCCGACGCAGTGTTCTTACGTCGTTTCCGTAGCGCGGTACCCGTCGTATACTTACCCCTGCTAAAAGCAGGGGTAAGTATTGTTAAGTATGGCCGTCGTTCCCGCGTCGATTTTGAAATTTCCTACGTCGTTTGCGTACGCCGATTCACGAACACGCGCGTCGCAAGTCCCGCTCACGTCGCAACCACTGACGTCCTATTGACGTCAGTGGGAGCAATGCACGCCGGGAAATTCCCCGGACGGCGCATGCGTATTTAAATCGGCGCGGGAGCGCGCCTGATTTAAATAGTACACTCCCCCAGCCGCGGAACTAGAATTCCGCCGGGGGAGTTAGGATCCGCCGTCGCAAGTTTGGAGGTAAGTGTGTTGTGAATTTGACACTTTCCTCACAAACTTGCGAGGGCGGATCTTAAAACACATAGGTTACACGGATCTAAAGATCCGCTAACCTTTGTGAATCTGGCCCTATGCTTTATTCTTTACTCCCTGGGCCAGATTCATGAAGCACTTACACCGTTTTTTTGGTAGATGCGCGGCGTAAGTGCAGATTTGCGCCGGCGGATCGCTGCGCTGTACCCAGAGAACCAGATTATGCCTCCAAATAGACTTCATCGCCTCGGTGTAACCTTTCCACGCCAGCGGCGGCGTTGGCGCAGATTTACGCTGGTCGGATCTGGCGCGGCCATGGTTTTTGTGTTTTAAATATGCAAATGAGGTTTTTGTGCCGATTCATCAACTTAAGCTTGACCGGCGCAGGCTACTCCCGATGCGCGGAACTGAAATTTCCGGCGCCAAGTTACACCTCATAAAAGCAGGGGTAACTTTGCACCAAACTTGCAGAGGTCAGCTGGAGAGCAGCTAAAGCAGCAGCATTACAAACGAGCTGAGCAACAACACTTGCTGGACAACACATCTGTGGGCCAACATGCCAGGGGCAGCCACTCTGTGGCCCATAGAGGCGGTCCCCATGTTGGGAGAGGCCCTCAATAATTACAGCCCTCTCCTCTGGGCTGAAATTGGTCATCCGCCCCCCTGAGGATTCCTCATCAGCCATAACTGCCCCACCACAATGCAAACGACCTAGCTTGGAAAAAAAAAGCTTCAGTACATTTGCACCTGCAGGGCGGAAGTCTGGGCTGATTTATGGACTGGGCATTGGTAGTGGGCCGGCGTAGCTCAGGGCTCACGCCGGGGAGCAGTTCTGAGCATGTGCAGATTGGGGCATTTACCCCTGGATGTCACTGAGCATGTGCGGTCTAAGATGCGCCCCGGCGTGACCCCTGCGCCACGGTCGGCACTTCATTAGCATAGGGTGACTCCCAGTTGGCCTTACCCCGCCTTACGCCGTCTAAAATCCGCCCCGCTGGGGCATCGTAGACAAAAAAAGTTTCTTGAATCACCTAACTGCCGCTCCGCGCTGGACCGGTGTAGTCTAAAAATGATGCACCACGCCAGTGCAAATCTGCACCATTGTTCATGAATCTGGCCCACTGTGTCCACTGCAGCCAGGCTCTCCTTCATGTCAGCCTCCTTGCATCTCAGCACCTGAGAACGGAATCATAGTATCACTCCGCCGGCCGGAAATAATTGAGTGAGTAGTGGAGGGGCTGCATATACATCCGCTCCCCCTATCCTCACTCTCTGACCTCCGGTGGGGCTCAGCCCCGCTGTTATTCATGACTAAATAAGGAAGTGCAGGACTTCTGCGAAAATGAAGAAATAGTCCCTTCTCTGTGCGCACCTGGGCCCCTCTGTTGACCTGATGGGGCACAGGAAAAGAGTTTATTTTTTATATAATGCAGCAATGAGCTGTAATGCTGGCCGGGCCCCCTTATGCAGCTGATATGGCCGGCCCCGTACAACAGGGCTGGCTGTACTGCCCTATCAGCGGCCCTGTTTGTATCCATATAACAGATGTTCTACATGACTAAATCTGACATCAATTTTACTGCAAAATCAAAGGGGCCAAAATGTCTACCCCCCCCCCCCTCCCCCGAGCAGTAATATATTTCTATCCCCCTTGGTGGGAGTGGAGATGACCCATCTATAAGGATATACAGTACATACACACACAGCACAAGGCCGTGTTCACGCTACAAGACGTATCTTGAGGTTGCACTTCCCCTGACCTCCACAAGGTGGTGATCTCACTTTTACCCAGACAGGGAGTCTCTATGGAAGACAGGAAGTGATGTCGGGTACAGACAGGAAGTGATGTCAGGAACAAAGCACATTCTATTTGGAAGGACGTAGTGAGGAGACACGTTGCTGGATCTGGCGGCAGAGGAGGTAATACAAAGATTAACCCCTTCAGGGGGATCAGTTGATGATTATTATATCTTGTTACCAAAGCTGGCCATACATGGATCAGTTTTTATTGTTCATCCAGCGGGGTGAGAGGAAAAAACTGAAGCGTTTCCCTCATCCACACACTATTGTATTCTGACAATGGGGGGCGCTCCTCCGCTCTCAGAATACACAGATCAGTGATGAAGCTATTGGCTGCAGCTGCTGATCGAGTGGCTTTTATCCGGCAGTGACCACACATGGATGGAAATGTGACCGATCCCTGCTGAACCAGCTGAATTTCCATGTATCTGTGGTCACCTGAAGTCAGCAGGGCCGGATTAACATAGGGGCTGATGGAGCTGCAGCTCCAGGCCCCTTTCTCAAGATAGGCCCATTTGCCCCCCAAAAAAAAAAAAAATTCAGAAAAAAGATCGACTTGGGGGGTTGTAGCTCGACATCCAGAGGTCACAGAAACCCCACATTTGGGGGTAGGCATGGGAAGAGCTACCCCACAACTGGTTAAAATATGGGGCTCCTATCATTTATGGTTCCGGAGATACGGGCCTGCTTGCACAGCCTGTCAGAAGCTACATACAGAGCGGCCAGTATAAATACAAGCTGACACACTGCAGCAGACTGATAGGATCACAGGGCTTATAATAATTATTTGTATATTACTCATGGTAATTAACCCCTTGCCACCCAGGCCAATTCTGACACTTCTCTACTACATGTAAAAATCATCATTTGTTTTTTGCTAGAAAATGACTCTATGGTGGTCTTTGCACTTTTTATGTTGCACGGTGTAGAGCTGCACGATTCTGGCTAAAATGAGAATTGCTATTTTTTTGCTTAGAAGATAGATGCTTAGAAGAACTTAAATACCTAGGGATACTGCTAGCAAAATCTACTAGGGAGATGTACAAGATAAATTTTATCCCTTTATTAAATGAAATTAAGACAGAAACAAAAAGGGTGGAAAACAGGGCAATATCATGGATAGGACGAATTAATTACTGCAAAATGGTCATTCTACCAAAAATTTTATATAAATTCCAGATGATCCCCATTGCCCTCCCCGGGACATTGTTCTCGGCCCTTAGAAAATTAATAATGAATTATATATGGAGAAATAAGAAACACAGGATAGCACTTCAGACCCTAAAACAACCAAAAAAAAAAAGGTGGATTAGCGGTCCCCGATGTCAAGAGATACTATGAGGCGGTGGTATTAACAAGAGTGGTGGAGTGGGCCAGAGCCAGCAAAGAAAAAAGGTGGGTTAATGTAGAAAATGAATTATCACAGGCAAGGTTAGATAAGATAATTTGGAACCCTCCACAATTTAGGATAATAGATAAAAACGCACACGAGATAACTAAAAATGCACTTAAAGTTTGGGACACGGTTTATAAGAAAATTGTGAAAGAGTACAATTCACCCCTTATATCACTAAAGAATAACGATTATTTTGCACCAGGTAAAACACAAGTGGGGGGAAATTGGATTAAAATGGACACTATACAATTAAGGGATATAATGAAGGAAGGGCACATTCTAACATTACAGGAGTTGAAATTAAAAAACTTTTTCCTGGAAATTAATGAATGGAGATATCGGCAACTAAACCATTTTATCCAAGACCTTCCACACCCACTGAGGTCGGGAGATCAGTTATTGGAATTGGAAAAAATATGCTCTACAAAAAATGCCAGAGGACCTATCTCGGGACTATATAAGATGTTATTGAAGATGGAAGAGCAGAACATACCTCCATTCATTAAAAAATGGGAAAGGGAACTAGGGACACAGCGGGATAGGCTCACAATAGAGAAAATGCTGACCCTGACACACTCCTCCGCGGTGGATAGCCGCACAGCAGAGATGTGTTTTAAATGCATAGCCGGATGGTACATGACACCAGACAAATTAAAAAAGTTTAAAGAGGGACAGACTGGAGAGTGCTGGAGGGGCTGCGGTTCACCAGGAAATATGGCGCACCTGTGGTGGGGATGCCCTAAGATAAGGAGGTACTGGGAAAAAATATTGGCCTGCGTCGAAGAGATTACAAAGAAAAAGATAAAGATGGACCCTTGGGTTGTCCTGTTCCATGGGGGGGAAGAAGGCATTAAAAGTTATAAAAAATCGCTAGTACCACACCTACTGAATGCTGCCAAAAGATTAATCCCAAGGGGCTGGCAAGAGGTGGAATGCCCATCGATCTGGGAATGGATCGATGCGGTTGAAGAAACGTATAGAATGGAGGAACTGCAGGAGGACTTGGAGGGCAATAACATATTACAAAATATGAAATGGGAAAATTGGAGAACCTTTAAGAAATCATGGAGTTACGCGGAAAAGTTAAGAGAAGATATTTAAGGCCACCATAGAAAAATCAGAGAGAAGCAGAGGTATAAGGAGATTGTTTTGGGTGAGATAGGAGGGGGGGAGGAGGGAAGGGTAAGGGGGGGGAAGTATTAAGGGAAAAACTTTTGTATACGTTTAGCAAAAGAAGTTAAATATGTATTCAAGAAAATAATACATATATATATTTAAAAAAAAAAAAAAAAAAAAAAAAAATATAAAAAAAAAAGAAACACACAAGAGGAAAAATAAAAACAACTTACATAAGAAACAGAGACACTAATGATGCAAAACCGAAATAGAGATGCAATGGGCTGGTACGCAGAACATGAGCATATAAATGCACACTCTATGAGGTGGAGTCTGAAGTAAAAAAAAAAAAAAAAAAAAAAAAGAAGATAGATCACGATTCTCTCACCATTCTTGCGGCGTAACATCATCTTTCACATTAAAACAAACAAAAAAATGGGCTAACTTCACTGTTTTGTTTTTATGGTTTTTATTATTCATTGAAGTGGGCAAATGCAGTGTGACATAAAATATTGCAGCAATGAAAATTACTTAGAACCCCCAAACATTATATATTTTTTTAGTAGAGACCCTAGAGAATAAAATGGCAGTTGTTGCAATACTTTATGTTGCACTGTATTTGCGCAGCAGTCTTTTTAAATGCAATTTTTTTGAAAAAAAAACTAGCCAGTAAAGTTAGCCCTTTTTTTTTTTTTTTTTGTATAAATGTAAAAGATTTTACGCCGTGAGAATCGTGAGAGAATTGTGATCTTCATTCTAAGCAAAAAAATCGCGATTCTTATTTTGGCCAGAATCGTGCAGCTCTACTGCACACTGTTTCCTTCCCCTGCACCCCATGTCCCGCACAATTCTCCAGTACCCCATGTCTTGTGTTCTGTACCCTGCTCCCCCTGTCCTGCACCCTTCTCCAGTATCCTGCTACCCATGCCCTGCATTGTGCAACCTGTACCACATGACCTGCATCCCTCTCTGGTACCCTATCCCCCGTGTCCTGCATTCTGCACCCTGTTCCCCACGTCCTGAATTCTCTACCCTGTACCCTTCTCCTGCATCCCATGTCCTGTGGTGACCTACACCCTTCTCCGGTACCCTTCACCCCATGCCCTGTACCTTGATCCCGTGCAGTGACCTACACCCTTCTCCGGTACCCTGCACCCCATGCCCTGTGTTCTGCACCTTGATCCCGTGCAGTGACCTACACCCTTCTCCGGTACCCTGCACCCCATGCCCTGCATTCTTCACCCTGTTCCCCACGTCCTGAATTCTCTACCCTGTACCCTTCTCCTGCATCCCATGTCCTGTGGTGACCTACACCCTTCTCCGGTACCCTGCACCACATGCCCTGTGTTCTGCACCTTGATCCCGTGCAGTGACCTACACCCTTCTCCGGTACCCTGCACCCCATGCCCTGCATTCTTCACCCTGTTCCCCACGTCCTGAATTCTCTACCCTGTACCCTTCTCCTGCATCCCATGTCCTGTGGTGACCTACACCCTTCTCCGGTACCCTGCACCACATGCCCTGTGTTCTGCACCTTGATCCCGTGCAGTGACCTACACCCTTCTCCGGTACCCTTCACCCCATGCCCTGTACCTTGATCCCATGCAGTGACCTACACCCTTCTCCGGTACCCTGCACCCCATGCCCTGTGTTCTGCACCCTGATCCCGTGCAGTGACCTACACCCTTCTCCGGTACCCTGCACCCCATGCCCTGTGTTCTGCACCCTGATCCTGTGCAGTGACCTACACCCTTCTCCGGTACCCTTCATCCCATGCCCTGTGTTCTGCACCTTGGTCCCGTGCAGTGACCTACACCCTTCTCCGGTACCCTTCACCCCATGCCCTGTGTTCTGCACCCCATGTCATGCATCCATCTTATGCACCCTGTACACCATGTCCTACATTCTGCACTTCACACATTACTCACACATTACTTGCCTGGCCCCGGATGCTGACAAGCCACACTGCTCTAAAAAAATAACTGTCTCCCAACTTTTTCACTTGGCTGCTAAATTTAAAACAAATTTGTCAAGCCCCTGACTTCCTCCCCTCCCCCTCATCTTCTTCATTATGTAAGTCATGCTGAGATAATCTCCCATTGCCTGAGCAATATTCTCATTGGTCTCTGAGGCCCCGTACACACGACCGAGTTTCTCGGCAGAATTCACCCAGAAACTCGGTCGGAGCTGGATTCTGGCGAGAAACTCTGTCGTGTGTACACTTTTCAGCGAGGAAGCCGAAAAGAGAACATGTTCTCTATTTTCTCGTTAGTCAATGGGAAAAGTCGGCCCGCCGAGATCCTCGGCGGCTTCCACACTGAACTCGACGAGGAACTCGATGTGTTTGGCACGTCGAGTTCCTCTTACGTTTGTACGGGGCGTGAGCTCCTTCTTGCTATTCCTCGTCCTGCCTGTTGTTTCCTTGGATTGATTTTCTGTGTAGTGACCCCGGCTTCATCTCTTGGATGCGCTCGTCTGTTTCTTGTCCTGACCTTTATCCTGATTCCTGGATCTCCTCCTCATCTCTCCTCCATATCCTCTTACACAGATTTTCTCCACACCTGTAGTGACACTGGGGGGGGGGGGGAGGTGGAAGCTTGGCATAAGCACACAGCAAAATCCATCCCCACTATTGGGAGTTCTTGAGAAAATTGTCTGGTATTTACACTCCATTCCTCCGCACGTCACCTGATCACATGAGAACTTACATTCATTTAGCTAGATTCAGAAAGAGTTAGGCCGGCGTATCAGTAGATACGCCGACCTAACTCGGAACCTGCGCCGACCTAAGTTTAAGTGTATTCTCAAACTGAGATACACTTAAACCTATCTAAGATACGACGTTCCCGCGTCGAAATTTGAAAATTTTACGTCGTTTGCGTAAGTCGTCCGTGAATAGGGCTGGACGTAATTTACGTCCACGTCGAAACCAATGCGTCCTTGCGGCGTACTTTGGAGCAATGCACAATGGGATATGTACACGGACGGCGCATGCGCCGTTCGTAAAATACGTCAATCACGTCGGGTCACAGTTAATATGCATAAAACACACCCCCCACGTCCTCATTTGAATTAGGCGCGCTTACGCCGGCCTATTCACGCTACGCCGCCGTAACTTAGGAGGAAAGTACTTTGTGAATACAGTACTTGCCTCTCTGACTTACGGCGGCGTAGTGTAAATACGCTACGCCGCCGCCGCAAAGATGCGCGCCCCTACCTGAATCCAGCTAATAGATTCCTGACAGATTTCTGTATGGTAAAGGTCAAAGTTCACTCTTCAGTTTAGGAGAGGTAGGACACACCCAGGTACAATGATTTGGTTTGCACGGGAGCCTCATATGGAGGGCCCCTCAAATCTCCCCATCCAAATGTCCCTCCATCCCATCACACTGACCTCACAGCTCCTCCTCCTAATGTCCATCTATCTGGCTTTTTTTCTGATGCTCTTAGGATGTGGGCGGACCCTTGGCATCCTCACTAGCAAAGTGGGACTGTTGGTCCTGTGTTGTATGTAATGACATCAGAATACCTGCTACAAGCTTTTATCCTGTATAGTGTGGGGGGTCCTGTGTGGGTAAATTATATCTCAGTCTGAAGTGGGGCTTTAATAAAATGGATGAATGGATGGTGGTCTTCACAAAAATGGCTGCTTCCAAACCAGTCACAACAAGCGTCCACAGGTCCAACCCTGGAAAATGAATAGATGTTCCAATCGTGAAGTACGTTTGTGAAAATGTTTATTATAAAAAAAAAGGAGTATCATACTCCTCTGATGAAGTCACGTGATGTGACGACACACATTAGGAATTAGGTACCCACGCAACCGGAAGTGATGTCGATCCACCGGCTAGTCCGTGGTATAGCTACACCAGCTCTTAGGACCATATTTTTTAAACCTTTTTTTGCGCTATATGTAAGCATTTTATAATAAACATTTTCACAAACGTACTTCATGATTGGAACATCTATTCATTTTCCGCGGTTGGACCTGTGGACGCTTGTTGTGACTCGTTTGGAAGCAGCCATTTTTGTGAAGACCAGCCTGGTTTCCAATAGATGCCCTTACAAGCTGACACGCCGTTCGAGAGAGGCCAACTTTACATCGCTCTGAGCTACTGCCCTGTTGGGCTAAGGTAAGCACTCTGTGAGCATAGTATCAGGAAGGAGGAAGATCATCTACTACATGAATCATATGATCATATGAATTGCATCGATTTATGAACTGTACCTCTATGAACTGTTTCATGCTTATTATTCACTGGATTTC
Organism: Rana temporaria; assembly: GCF_905171775.1. Lineage (NCBI taxonomy): Eukaryota > Metazoa > Chordata > Amphibia > Anura > Ranidae > Rana > Rana temporaria. Next base: position 549,069 of record NW_024404456.1, read on the forward strand.
AGTAGCATCATTCTATATCCATTGGGAACTTGATTTTATTGTTGCACCAGCACTTTAGAAGCACTGTGCTATACCAGCACACATTAGGCATTATTGTCTATCTAGCACATCTATTATAGTTGATTGCTATTACATCTATTTTGATTTCTTTATACTTTGATTAGCTGCCATCATGTTTGATTCTTGATTGCACATCCAGCACTTTTATCACTGTCTCAATATATTATTAATTTCATTTATTTTAGAATACGGTATCAATTACTCTCTAATTAGTTTAGTTTAATATTTTTGCGCTCATCACTTTTTTTTATTTATTTAATAAAATGGAAACCTGAATAGTGAGGTGAGGAGGATTCTGGGAATATTGATTGATTTTTCTATTTGTGTTCAGATCTAGAGTTTTCCTCCTGTGAAGTCTGGAGATCATATGACCATCACATTGCCTCCACCTCCCTCCCTGATAGAATAGAGAAATACAAAGAAGATTCTAGAAGTCACCAGAGAGATGATGGAGGAGAGGTGAGCGGTGCCGGGAATTCTGGGACATTATCCAGTAACAGACAAGGGATGTGTCTGGATGGTGACTGTATCATTGTGTGTGTCAGGTTCCTATAAGGTGTCAGGATGTCACTGTCTATTTCTCCATGGAGGAGTGGGAGTATTTAGAAGGACACAAGGATCTCTACAAGGACGTCATGATGGACAATCAGCCGCCCCTCACATCACCGGGTAAGAGGAGACTTTATTGTAAAGGAGAGAGCAGTACGGAGGCTCCACCTAGATCCCCCATCATCTGATAAACACATCGAAACAATGAGCTAGACTCAGATAGATTTGTTTATCTTTATGCCCGGCGTAACGTATCTCAGATACGTTACGCAGCCGTAACTTAGGGCGCAACGTATCTGTGTCGGCGTAAGCCCGCATAATTCAAATGGGGATGATGTGGGCGTGTTTTATGTATATTAACTGTGACCCCACGTACTTGACGTTTTTTACGAACGGTGCATGTGCATGCTCGAAATACCGCCGCAAATCGTCATTGCTTTCGACGTGAACGTAAATTACGTCCAGCCCTATTCGCGAACGACTTACGCAAACAAAGTAACATTTTCAAAACTCGACGCGGGAACGACGGCCATACTTAACATAGGATATGCCTCATATAGCAGGGGTAACTATACGCCGAAAAACGCCTGACGTAAAAAAAATGCGCCGGCCGGACGTACGTTTGTGAATCAGCGTAACTACCTAATTTGCATATTCCTCGCGGAAATATACGGAAGCGCCACCTAGCGGCCAGCCTAAATATGCAGCCTAAGATACGACGGCGTATCTGGAGATACGCCGTCGTATCTTCTCTGTGAATCTACCCCAATGTATTCAGTCAGTGTGTGTGTTTCCTACAGATGGATCCAGTAATGGGAACCCACCAGAGAGATGTCCCCGTCCTCTGTATTCCCGGGATTATTCCACACAGGAAGGTCACACCATCCCCCACCATCATCAGGTAGATGAGGAACAATTATTGGTAGTTCTGATTTATACACAAACATGTTTATTATAATGAATGTTTTATTATATATTCAGAGTGGAAACCTCGGGGATGATAATATTGATGTTAAAGAAGAGTATAAAGAGGAGGATGAGGAGTATGGAGTGATGGAGGAGTTTTCAGAAGGACACAAGGATATGATGGAGCCACCTAATACCAGGAACCCACCAGAGAGATGTCCCCGTCCTCTGTATTCCCGGGATTCCACACAGGAAGGTCACATCATCCCTCCTTATTTAAAGGTTGGTGAGATGGAGCATCTAGAACATGGACTTGAGTAGGCAAGGGGATTTATTTATGTGATGTCACAATAATAATTCCTATTGTTTACAGATGATATTCTCTCTCATTCTCTTGGTTTAGAGTGGAGATCCAATCGATATAGAATTTGAGGTGAAATCAGAAGAAGAAGAGACGTATGTGAGGGATGATCAGCAGTCTATGGAGGAGGATGGAATAACGGGGACATTTATAGAGGAGGACACTCCTACAGAGATCAGCACAGGTGGGTCATTAACACTAAATCCATTCATCCACCCATACTGCTCACTGATTGGTCCAGAGTAGGGCGGGGACTGGGTGATATCAGCCTGTAATCCCCTGGTCACTTTCCTGAGCTGTGTTCCCCGTCCTGTATTCCTGTATTTCTCTCGGATAATCTTCCTTCTCTGTGCTGCAGACACAATTTATGTCTCTAGACTGGATTTATGGAGATTCTGGGGATCAGCTGGCAGTAAAAGGTTGATTTTTCACCATAGATGTTGCACCTGGGGTATGTGCTTTGGGTCTTCTGCCCCATACCCGGGTCTAGCATGATCTCTAACAGAACAATTCTCCCAGGATTACTTGTTCTGTTGTCTGCTGGCTGTGCCGGGTGGAGGGATATGTCTGTATAGTCTCTGTATTCTATTTTGTTACACCCATTTCCTACCAGCTGGACATTTTATATCTGATGATTTGATTGGAGCACAGACTTTTATATGTTGATAATAATGTGATAACATCCTCAGACTTTGGAACCTTAAACAGAAAGTGATAACGAGGGAGGAGTCAATAACACAATGGTGGTGGTCTACAGGATCAGTCCAGTCTTTTATCTTGGTTGTTTTTCCCCATCCTCACTCTCTGACCTCTGGTGGGGCTCAGCCCAGCTGTTATTCATGACTAAATCATGGACTAAATAAGGAAGTGCAGGACTTCTTGTGTTGGGAAGATGGTAATGAGTGATAGAGGGGGTGGGGACACTCGTCCTATAATCTCCTCATCGCTGTCACTCCTATAAAAGACAGTTCTCGTTGTTTCCTCACTCTCTGACTAAGGTCCATGAATAAAGAAATGATCTGGTAGGAGATCAGAGGAGCCATTTACTAGTTACCTTGAGGGGGAAATTGTAAGATCCTCAGAGACAAAGCTGCCGGATGTGGGCTGAGTCCTGGTTTAGGGGAACCAATCAGCTGATGTCTAGTAATAATCTTTGTATTTCTATTTTAGTAGATGGACGGGAGATGAGGAAAACCTCAGAGGATTGTCTCACTTTGTCTCCAGACTGTAAAGTAGAAGATGAGGACATCACACAGTATAGTCCAGGAGAAAACCCGACTACCCGAAATGTCCATCCGGCACCACACAGTGTAGATGGACCATCGTATTCCTCTTATCCTGAGGAACCTCAGACTGTGCGGGACAGTGCCGGACCATCGTATTCCTCTTATCCTGAGGAACCTCAGACTGTGCGGGACGGTGCCGGACCATCGTATTCCTCTTATCCTGAGGAACCTCAGACTGTGAGGGACGGTGCCGGACCATCGTATTCCTCTTATCCTGAGGAACCTCAGACTGTGCGGGACGGAGCCGGACCATCGTATTCCTCTTATCCCGAGGAACCTCAGACTGTGCGGGACGGTGCCGGACCATCGTATTCCTCTTATCCTGAGGAACCTCAGACTGTGAGGGACGGTGCCGGACCATCGTATTCCTCTTATCCTGAGGAACCTCAGACTGTGCGGGACGGTGCCGGACCATCGTATTCCTCTTATCCTGAGGAACCTCAGACTGTGCAGGACGGTGCCGTCCTTCCAACAGAGAAGAGGCTTTCCTGTCCTGAGTGCGGGAAATGTTTCCGTTCTAAATCTGATCTTAATGTGCATGAGAGATCTCACACGGGGGAGAAGCTGTATTCCTGTCCTGAGTGCGGGAAATGTTTTTTATGGAAGTCCACTCTTTACACACATCAGAGATCTCACACGGGGGAGAAGCCATATTCCTGTCCTGAGTGCGGGAAATGTTTTTCAGAGAAGTCCAGTCTTTCCGCACATCAGAGATCTCACACGGGGGAGAAGCCGCATTCCTGTCCTGAGTGCGGGAAATGTTTTTCAGTGAAGTCCAATCTTTCCGCACATCAGAGATCTCACACGGGGGAGAAGCCGTATTCCTGTCCTGAGTGCGGGAAATGTTTTTCAGAGAAGGCCAATCTTTCCGCACATCAGAGATCTCACACGGGGGAGAAGCCGTATTCCTGTCCTGAGTGCGGGAAATGTTTTTCAGTGAAGTCCAAACTTTCCGCACATCAGAGATCTCACACGGGGGAAAAGCCGTATTCCTGTCCTGAGTGTGGGAAATGTTTTTCAGATAAGTCCAGTCTTTCTGCACATCAGAGATCTCACACGGGGGAGAAGCCGTATTCCTGTCCTGAGTGCGGGAAATGTTTTTCAGTGAAGTCCAATCTTTCCGCACATCAGAGATCTCACACGGGGGAGAAGCCGTATTCCTGTCCTGAGTGCGGGAAATGTTTTTCAGAGAAGGCCAATCTTTCCGCACATCAGAGATCTCACACGGGGGAGAAGCCGTATTCCTGTCCTGAGTGCGGGAAATGTTTTTCAGTGAAGTCCAAACTTTCCGCACATCAGAGATCTCACACGGGGGAAAAGCCGTATTCCTGTCCTGAGTGTGGGAAATGTTTTTCAGATAAGTCCAGTCTTTCTGCACATCAGAGATCTCACACGGGGGAGAAGCCGTATTCCTGTCCTGAGTGCGGGAAATGTTTTTCAGTGAAGTCCAATCTTTCCGCACATCAGAGATCTCACACGGGGGAGAAGCCGCATTCCTGTCCTGAGTGCGGGAAATGTTTTTCAGAGAAGTCCCATCTTTCTGCACATCAGAGATCTCACACGGGGGAGAAGCCGTATTCCTGTCCTGAGTGCGGGAAATGTTTTTCAGTGAAGTCCAGTCTTTACAAACATCAGAGATCTCACACGGGGGAGAAGCCGTATTCCTGTCCTGAGTGCGGGAAATGTTTTTCAGAGAAGTCCCATCTTTCCAGACATCAGAGATCTCACACGGGGGAGAAGCCGTATTCCTGTCCTGAGTGAGGGAATTGCTCCTCACTGAAGTCCTGTCTTCCTGTACATCAGGGATCCCACACAACCCTCGAGGTGTATTAGTGAGTGCGGGAACTGTCTTGTATATGAATGTTGCTGGACATCACAGGTCTCATGTGGGGAAGAAGCACACCCTGATATACACCTCAGATATACTCCATGGCTGATCTTCATCATGTAAGAAATACTTCATAAGGAGATCAGAGATCACCAAAGACATGGATGAAGTGTTGGCCAATTGATAGCAGAATAAAAATGGAGTCATTACCTCTCATTGGCTGAGTACATTTGTAAGATTTCACAAACACTTATGCCGTGTACACACGATCGAGTATCCGATGGATTTTTTCATCGGAATTCTGTTCAAGCTGTCTTGCATACACACTGTGAGACTAAATTCCGACTGTCCAAAACGCGGTGACATAAAACACTACGACGTGCTGAGAAAATTGAAGTTTAATGCTTCCGAGCATGCGTCGACTTGATTCTGAACATGTGTGGATTTTTCTCCAATGGGAATTCCACACAGACGATCAGAATTTCCCATCTGATTTTTTTTCATCGGAAGAATTTAAAACATGTTTTATTTTTTACTCCGATGGGGCCCACACACGATCGGAATTTACGATGAAAAAAGTCCATCAGACCTTTTTCATCTGTACAAGGCATTAGAGGTCTGTTTTAAAAAAAAAAAAAGTTGAATAAATTTGACACACATTTGCCCAGTTATGATGAATATTGTCTGTATTTTATTTCATGTAGTGATTTCCTAGGATCATCTAGTGGCATTGGCGTGGCACTGCAGTAGTAATATCACTTTAGGGACACTAGATGGAGCTACACTCTGGGCCTCCATAGCACTACATAGTAAAAGTGGTGCTCAGGGATTCCTAGGAGATTGTTTTCTTTGAAAGGTAAGTGTCAGGATTCTTTCTCCATCCCCCACCTCGGAATGCTGGGCTGCATGAGTTCTTGTGCAGTATGACCAGACGATGTCAGGAGTGCTGTGGTTCCTGTGCCTGTGTCCATGTTGGGCAGCACAGTCATGCATCCAGAGTATTCATGGTGAGTCTCCAAGTGTTCTAAGCTTTTGGCAGTTTTCTTCCCCACAGACAAAACACCCCAGATGTGCATGGTTACAGCCTGGAAGACACCTACTGGTAGACACAATGACTGGTCACAAAAGGCACCTGGGGCAACACGTACATACTCCTTCCTGATGGGGGCAGTGGTGGGCACTGACAGGCTAGGTGGGTGATCATCTGGGGTAACCAATGCACAGTGCTCTCTCAGCTGACCAGGATCAGCATCAGTCCCACTATATGGGTCAGCAGGCCTTATGTCTACTAGATGACAGAGTTGTGGTCAATGACTTCTTTCTTTTTCTTTTTTCCAATTTCTTTATTTTTCACATTTTCATCTATACATTTATACAGGGAGCCGAATAACAACCTCCTATAGTGGTCCGAGAGAGAGAATCCATTAACATTTCCTCGCATTCTATCACTAAATATGAATTAGTACCTTAAATTTGCGCTCAACCTACTAACTCCCTCTTTCCATAATATTATCCACTTGCAGAATTTTTGAATAATTTCACAAACTTCCTTCCAGAAACCCCTAACCCTGGGGCAAAAAAATATGTATCAAGGTGCCCTGTTCTGCCTGGCATCTCCAGCATAAATCTCTGTCATATTTGGAAAACATCTATGAAGTTTCTCCGGGGTTCGGTTCCACTGAGAGATTATTTTATAATACGTTTCATGTATTTTTGTACATGTAGCTGTCTTAAAAATAGATTGTATCATTTTATTTTTTTGAGATTCCTGGAAAACCCTCCCCTGGTCTGTTTCCCACTTCCGAAAGAAAGGTAACTGATAGTTCTCAGGTGGTTTAATCAGTAACCTATACATTTTGGATACTGTATGCTTAATCGGCTATTTTTCCATACATCATTTCTCAAATGGTGTTAGGCTACGATCCAGAAGACTTGGTGCTACAATAGTATTTAAATAATGTCTTAATTGTGCAGCCTGCCAAAACTCTACTTCAAAAGTGCCGTTCCTGTTTATTAGCTCCTGTATTGTTGGCCAGTTTCCAAGAGTCCTAAAATGCGAAGCTTGAAACAAACCTCATTCCAATAATGCCGCAAAAGGTCCCTTTTGTATACCCGGTAAAAATTGAGGATTACCTAATATAGGCATCAATGGGGAGTTATATGTAGATATTTTATCCCTACGAAAAAGATAGCAAAATTAAAAACAAAAATATTTAAAGGAATTTTTCATTTTTTTTTATTTTTTATTTAAGCATCATTAAAATCACTGCTCCTGAATCTTTAGGTGCAAACTACAGAGGACATGGCCAGTACACACCAAGTAGCTTTATGTGCAAACTACAGCGGACACGGCTAGTACACACCAAGTAGCTTTAGGTGCAAACTACAGAGTACACGTGCAGTACACACACCACGTAGCTTTATGTGCAAACTACAGAGGACACGGCTAGTACACACCAAGTAGCTTTAGGTGCAAACTACAGTGGTCAGTGTGCAGTGTAATGGTCAGTGTGCAGTGCAGTGGTCAGGGTTAATAATGCGTTTGCTGACACCAATACTAGGGGTTAATAATGCATCTGCTGACATCAGTGCTGGGGTTAATAAGGCATCTACTGACACAAGTGCTGGGGGTTAATAATGCGTTCGCTGACACCAGTGCTGTTTTTGAAGTTTGAAAGTTTGCATGCGGCCCCCCATGGTATATGAAAACTTGTCTTGTGGCCCTCAGGTAATTAAAGTTTGAGACCCCTGCTCTACACACTGTAACATTAACTGACTAGCCTGCCTGCTCTATCTACCTGCAAAAAATGACTCTCTATCTGTCCTCTCTTAACCACCGCAACACACTACATGAGGCCGACCTGCAGGCTGCCTTTTATAGTGTGGGGCGTGTAATAAACCCCCTGAGCCATAATTGGCCAAAGCCACCCTGGCTTTGGCCAATTATGGCTCTTCGTTTTTGGCGCGCTGTGATTGGCCAAGCATGCGGGAAATACAGCATGCTTGGCCAATCATCAGCCAGCGATGCCGCAGTGAATTATGGTCTGTGAAACGTAACTTGAATTTGGCGCGAACGACCCGTTTTGTCAACACTAGTGATGGACAAACATCCGACAAGAAGGTACGCAAACGCTAGCCGTGAACGCTCGCAAATGTCCACAAACCGCAAGTTCGCGGCGGGCCCCATTGACTTTAATGGCAGGCGAATATTAAAAACCTTCAGGTCATATTTGCAGCCACAAAATACTTACTAGCTGTGCACAAATAGTCCCACAACATGGACACTGACCTACCAGAAGTATTAAGTGAAAAACCGGATACATAAGTAAGTGTTGGCCATTACAAGCCCCACAAATTAGCCGACAGGCATTCACCTGACGGCAAACAATTTTGTATTCTGTGGCTGGTGGTACATTAAGCCATTCACCGGATACAAAAGTAAGTGTCGGCCATTACAGGCTCTAAAAATTAGCCTACAGGTGTTCACCTGACAGCAAACAACCTGGGGCTGGATTCAGAAAGATGAGCGGATCTTTCTGCGGGCGTAATGTATCTCAGATACGTTACGCCGCCGTAAATTTGGGCGCAAGTTCCGTATTCAGAAAGAACTTGCGCCCTAAGTTACGGCTAAGTAACGTATGTGGGCCGGGGTAAGCCCGCCTAATTCAAATGGGGATGTTGTGGGCATGTTCTATCTAAATTTAAGATGACCCCGCGTATTTTACGTTTTTTGTGAACGGCACATGCGCTGTTCGTGAAAAAATCCCAGTGCGCATGCTCGAAATTACGCCGCAAGTCGTCATTGCTTTAGACGTGAACGTAACTTACGTACAGCCCTATTCGCGAACGACTTACGCAAACGACGTAAAAATTTCAAAATTCGAAGCGGAAACGACGTCCATACTTAACATTGCGTACGCCTCATAATAGCAGGAGCAACCTTACGCCAAAAAAGCCTAACGTAAACGATGTAAAAAATAGCGCCGATCGTACGTACGTTTGTGAATCGGCGTATCTACATAATTAGCATATTCCTCACGTAAATCGACGGAAGTGCCACCTAGCGGCCAGCGTAAATATGCAGCCTAAGATACGACGGTGTAAGACTATGAATCAGGCGCATAGATACGATGCCGCAACTCAGAGATACGCCGTCGTATCTCCTACCTGAATCTAGCCCCTTGTATTTTGTGGCTGGTGGTACATTAAGCCATTCACCGGATACATAAGTAAGTGTCGGCCATTACAGGCCCTAAACATTAGCCCACAGGCGTTCACCTGACAGCAAACAACCTTGTATTCTGTGGCTGGAGGTACATTAGGCATTCATCGGATACAGAAGAAAGTGTCGGCCAGTACAGGCCCAAAAAATTAGCCCACAGGCGTTCACCAGAATTTGAATGAAACATGGTCTACTGGTCACATGTGTTGAATTCCTCTGAGATCCATGCCTCATTCATTTTTAGAAATGTGAGTTAGTCAACACTGTTGTGAGCTAGGCGAGTGCGCTTATCGGTCACGACCCCCCCTGCTGCGCTAAACGTCCTTTCGGACAGGACACTGGATGAGGGGCAAGCCAACAGTTCCATTGCAAATTGTGCAAGCTCTGGCCAGAGGTCAAGCCTGCCCACCCAGTAGTCCAGGGGTTCATCACTTCTCAGTGCGTCCACATCGGCCGTTAACCCGATGTAGTCGGACACCTGTTGGTCTAGGCGTTCCCTGATGCTGGATCCGGAGGACAGCTGTCGATGGGTGGGCTGAAAGAATGATCTCATATCATTAGTGACAAAGACATCTTCAAACCGCCCTCTTCTTGCAGGCGCTGTTGGATTGGTACCCGAAACTGTTTCTCTGTGAGTGGAAATTCCTCTGCCAGCGGACGCAAAAGCAGAATGCAGCATTTCTCGAAGCAAGGCCTGAAAGTGCTGCATTCTGATAGCCCTCTGTGATGGTGGTAACATTTCCGCAATGTTTTGTTTGTACCGGGGGTCTAAGTACGTTGCCTCCCAGTACTGGTCCTTTATGCTTTTTATACGGGGGTCCCTCTTAAAACACTGGAGCATGAAGGCCCCCCATTTGCACTAAACTGGAAGCGCTGTACCGGCCTGGCTCCTGCTCATCATCCAGGATAATGTCGTCCTCGTTCTCCCCCCCCCATCCACGGCAACACCAGGGATCCCAGAAAGGTTTAAAGCATGCTCTTCTTGCTCCTCCTCCTCTGCCCCGGAACCATCCTCCTCTGGCTCCTCTTCAGACTCCCGTTGTTGACTTGTCTCAGGTGGAGTAGCCCCCCCTGGGAATTCATCCAGCATTGCGACTTCCTCATCTTCCTGCTCCTCGATGGCTTGATCAATGACACAACGCAATGCACGCTCCAGAAAGAAGGGGAAAGGTACGATGTCACTGATGGCGCCCTGGCTGCGACTGACCAGTTTGGTGATCTCATCAAATGGCCGCAGAAGTCTGCATGAGCCACTGGTGTGGTGCAAAAAAAACAAGCTCCCAGGACCTGTCCTGCTGCAGAGTTCATACAGGTAGTCGTTAACTGCACGTTTCTGCTGGAGCAGCCTATCAAGCATATACAATGTTGAGTTCCATCGCATCGGGCAGTCACAAATAAGACATGTGACGGGCAGGTTGTGTCGCCGCTGAATGTCAGCAAGGCGATCCATGGCCGTGTAAGATATTCTGAGATGGGCAGAGATTTTCCTGGCCTGCCGCAAGACGTCCTGGAGCCCAGGGTATTTGGCAACGAATCGCTGCACGACCAAGTTCAGGACGTGTGCAATGCATGGCACGTGTGTAATTTTGCCCTGTTTCAGCGCGCTCAGCAGATTGGCACCGTTGTCGCACACCACTTTACCAACTGTCAAATTGAGCGGTGTTAGCCACTGATCTGCCTGTGAACGCAAAGCTGAAAGGAGTGCAGGACCAGTGTGGCTCTTGTCTTCCAGGCACAACAGACGCAGCACAGCATGGCAACATCTCACTTGGCATGTCGAATAGGTTCTGGGTTACATGCTTGACGGCCGTCAGAAGGTTCACCCAGTGGGCAGTGAAATTTATATACCTTCCCTGCCCGTGTTTGCTAGACCACGTGTCTGTGGTCAGATGTATCATGGCACCGACACTGTGTGCCAGAGATACATTCACTTGCCGCTGAACATGGCCATATAGCTCTGGGATGCCCTTCTGTGAAAAAAATGTCCTTCCTGTGACCTTCCATTGTGGTGTTCCAATGGCCACAAATTTTCGAAAGGCCTCCGAGTCCACCAGTTTATATGGCAGTAGTTGGCGGGCTATCAGTTCCGACAAGCCAGCGGTCAACCGTTGGGCAAGAGGGTTATCCGTGTCATCTTTTTTTTACGATCGAAAATTTGGGCCACGGAAGCCTGCCTTTTTGCAGAAAAACGTAAGGAAGGCATGATGGAAGGTGGAGTGGAGGACAATTGTAAGCATAGAGGGGAAAGAGAAGGAGAAGAGGCTGGACGGTGAGAGCCTGGAGTGTGGCTTTGTGGGTTCTGATGGCGTTGCTCCCACTGGGCTCGGTGATGGGAGGCCAGGTGCCTTCTTAAGGCGGTCGTCCCTAGGTGAGTGAAGACCAGAGGAAAGACTGAACAGCCGCACTTCCACGAAATTCTGACGCGTTTCGCACTGGGGAATCAGCGCTTAGTCATCAGCTATGACTAAGCCCTGATACCCCAGTGCGAAACGCATCAGATATCCACCCCACTGTCTGTTGTGATTTGTAGTGCTGTTTCCATTTTTTACCATTAAAAGCAACTTTTTAAGAATTTCATGGAAGTGCGGCTGTCCAGTCTTTCCTCCGGTCTTGGCTTTGTGCATTGCCAGCACCCACGTTTCTGAGAGGACACTGATTGCTGAGTGCAGTCACCTAGAGCGGCAGTTTCCCTTTTCTGTCTCTAGGTGAGTGTTGGGCTTACCGCGACTTATGCGTTGACTGCAAAGGCTGCAGATGGCAACACTATTGTCTGCAGCGGACACGTTAAAAAAAGCCCACACTGCGGAGCCATGGGCCGGCGTCCTGGGAGTGCCAGATGTGACCGTACATGGTTGATGGCTCACTCCTGATACATTAGGAGTCTGGTTTGTCCCTCCTGTGCAATGTAAGTTCGGCCTGCTTCTCCTTCCTATCTGCTGGTCCATCTCTCCCTCTGAACTCCCCTCCTCTTCCTCTCTTGTGGGCACCCACGTGACGTCTGTAGACACGTCATCATCGACGCCACCTTCCCCATCACTAACAATAGAGATCTCGGAGTAGGCAGCAACAGCAGGCACCAACCTCCTTGGGCTGATCTGAGTACTGTCGTCAGACTGCTGAGTGCCGGCTGTTGCTACCTCCTCTTCCTGATCCAATGACAAGAATGGCTGCGCATCGGAAATGTCTTCTGATGGATCGGAAAATAATTCCTGTGACTCAAGCGGAGGGTGTATGGTGGTGGTGAGCCACTCAACCAAGACTGGTGCGTCCTTTGACGTAATCGAACGAACATTGTGCCACTTCCCACTTTGGCTCCGGCCTGGTGCTCCTGCCCTACCACCCCTGTGGAATGCCCTGCCTCCTCCTCTGCCTGTCATTTTTTAAATGACCCTGTGACAAAAGTCTCTAGAGAAGCGCAGTATATGTGGAAGAAGGTATATAACACCCCGCTTCAATCTGTCGTTTTGGGGGGCCACTGGTTTATCACACTAGTTATGAAACTTAATTTCAGGAAATTTTGTCACTGTGTGTAGCAGAGGAAATGCAGCGAAAGAGGCAACAATTCTGCAGTAACCAAATACACCGCCAGTCACAATGCTGCACAATACAAATCCACTATAATATGCTTTCTATATTCAAAAGTATATTATAAGTGAATTACATACCTATATACTGCACAGCAAGTAGCACACCTATACCAGTGCTTGAAAGGACTTTTGTGGACCTTTTAGATCGCTATTTGATTGAATACAGCCTGTCCCTGCTCCAAACACCAACCTCTCCCTACACTGACAAAAAGCAGAATGTAAGATGGCCGCCAGATAAGGTCTATATAAGGTAGGGGGTATGTCCATGTGCTGAAATGTCTCAATTGGCTGTCCTGCACCACCTGATGGATGTGTCATGGGTCAAAGTTCTTCTCAATGTAAAATGGCGGACCGCCGCGAATATCGCCAGATGTCCGCCTGTTTGGCGGACCGCCAAGAGAGCAAAGTTTGCCGCGAAACGACCATCAGGCCATCTCTACCAGGGAGAAGGGCCAGTCCTGGCCTCTCCCCAGCTGCAGGTATGTTCTATGAGAGAGGCAGAGGTTGGCTGGGTGAGTAATGATCTGTTTGGAACAATATGTTTGGGGTACTGTGTGGGTACAGGCATTAGAGGACTGGAACTATGGACTAACTTCAGAGTCAACTCGTCTGGGGTCTCCTCCTGTGTTAAGCCCTGTACACATGATCGGATATCTGATGGAATCTAATCCGATGGATTTTGTTGTCGGATATTCGATGAAGCTGACTTTCATCAGTCTTGCCTACACACCATCGGCCAAAAATCCGACCGTGTCCAAATGCACTGACGTAAAACACTACGACGTGCTGAGAAAAATGGAGTTCAATGCTTCCGAGCATGCGTCGACTTGATTTTGAGCATGCGTGGATTTTTGACCGAAGGACTTCCACACAGACAATCGTTTTTTCTATCGTTTTTTTATTCATAGGAAAAATTTAAAACATGTTCTATTTTTTCCAACAATGGAAAACAAACCGATGGGGCCCACACACGATCGGTTTGACCGATGAAAACAGTCCATCGGTCTGTGTACAGGGCTTCAGTCTTCTGCCGAAAGGGGAGAGATGTGACGGGAGGGCCCGTGGAACCCAGAATCCCTTGGAAAATATGGGATACTCTTGTTTCAGCTCCCCGTGCACCTCTTATGTCTAAGTTACCCTGTGCCAGGATGGGTGACTGAGAAAATATGTCTTGGATTACGTAAAATGGGACAGTAATATTTCTCCACAATATCTGCCAGGATAGATGTAAAGACTATTCTTAGTTGTTAATTCTGAACAACATGCTAATTGAAAGAGCTGATCACATTGGCCTCTGTACAATGTAGGAGACGAGCCGACACCGGCTACTGGAAGCTCCTGCTATTGTGTGAAGATGTCCTTGTACTTATGATAATGTGTATTGTATAGCCGGTGAGCGAGGAGATGTGACGTCTACCCTAAAAGGTCATATCTGAGTCACCTCGTCTGTCTAAAGGATTAGTTCATTAGCTCATGTTAATTTATCTTCTGGTTACCTCCTCTTTAACTGTGTATAAGACTTGATTTTGTTTCTAATAAACACTCCGGCCCAGATTCAGAAAGCTTTTACGCTCGAGTATTCTATTGATATGCCGCGTAAGTTTAAAGATGCGCCGTCGTATCTCTGCGCGGTATTCTTGAAGCTAGATATACCTGAAATCTGGCTTCAGCCGACCGACGTAAGTCTTAGTACGCTGTCGTATCTTGGGTGCATATTTACACTGGCCGCTAGGGGCGCTTCCGTTGATTTATGCGTCGAATATGCAAATGACCCAAATACGCGGATTCACAAACGTAGTCCTGTCCGGCGCATCTATATACACCGTTTACGTAAGGCGTCGGTCCGGCGTAACTTTACCCCTCATAAAGCAGGGGTAAGTCATGTTAAGGTATGGACGTCGGAAACGTACGAACAGCGTCGTATTTTCCGTCGTTTGCGTAAATCGTACGTGAATGGGGCTGGGCGTAGGTTACGTTCACGTCGACAAAGCATTGACCCGATGTATCTTGGGGAGTATTTGCGACGTGACTGAGCATGCGCGCGCATGCGCCGTTCGATCGCCTATTCATTTGCATGGGGTCACGGCTCATTTCAATACAACACGCCCACTGCCTGGATCATTTGAATTAGGCGGGCTTACGCCGGTCCATATACGCTACGCCGCCGTAACTTCGGGCGCAAGTTCTTTCTGAATACGCTACTTGCCTGACTAAGTTACGGCGGCGTAGCGCATATGAGATGCGATACGCCCGAATAAAGATACGCGATTGTTTCTGAATCCCGGCCTCCATGTTCAGCAGACAAACAAGTCTCGTCTCGTTGTGAGCAGCTGGAATATCTGATATCTATATCCAGACTGAGAGGAAGCGGTATATGACGGAAGTACTCAGCGTAGTGTGGGGGACGTTCCGTTACAGTGGGCACAGTGAGCAGAGGCTGCAATGGTGGGCACAGGTGAGGCTGCAATGGTGGGCACAGGTGAGGCTGCGATGGTGGGCACAGGTGAGGTGAGGCTGAAAGGGTGGGCATAGGTGAGGCTGCAATGGTGGGCACAGTGAGCACAGGGTGCAATAGTGGGCACAGTGAGCAGAGGCTACAATGGTGGGCACAGTGAGCAGAGGCTACAATGGTGGGCACAGGTGAGGCTGCAATGGTGGACACAGGTGAGGTGAGGCTGAAAGGGTGGGCACAGGTGAGGCTGCAATGGTGGGCACAGGTGAGGTGAGGCTGAAAGGGTGGGCATAGGTGAGGCTGCAATGGTGGGCACAGTGAGCACAGGGTGCAATAGTGGGCACAGTGAGCAGAGGCTACAATGGTGGGCACAGGTGAGGCTGCAATGGTGGACGCAGGTGAGGTGAGGCTGCAACGGTGGGCATAGGTGAGGCTGCATTGATGGGCACTGGTGAGGCTGCACTGATAAAGTTGTTATTAATATTTATTTTTTTAACTTAATTCTGCATAACACATTTAAGTGTCATTTCATGAGATGATTTATAAGGGCGTGTTTAGAGGTGGAATTTTGAGCCTTGCTGGCAGTGCCAGCAGAGCTCAAAGGATGCTCTAGGGTGTCTTCTTTCAGAAAATATATCGCGTTTTGGGGGTTTTATATAATGTTCAGGCCTAAAATGATTCTTTACCTCCTTCCTACCCGGCCTATAGCAGAATGACAGCCAGACGGGGTTCCATTATCCTGATTGGATGTCACATGACATCCAGAAGAATAAGCCGCTCGGGCGCAGGGCGATCGTTGGTGTTGTGTGTCGCTCTGACAAACAGCATCTCCAGTCTCGGTAAAGAGCCTAATGCCCTGTACACACCATCGGAAATTCCGACAAGAAAACCGTGGATTTTTTTACGACAGAATGTTGGCTCAAACTTGTGTTGCATACACACGGTCACACAAATCTTGTCGGAAATTCTAAATGTCAAAAACGCAGTGACGTACAATACGTACGATGAGCCGAGATCAATGAAGTTCAATAGGCAGTTCGGCTCTTTTGCTTGACTCTGAGCATGCGTGTTTTTTTTGCGTGTCGGAATTGCATACAGACAATCGGAATTTCCGACAAGAACTTTTTCCGTCTGAAAAATTGAGAACCTGCTCTTAATCTTTTGTTGGCGGAAATTCCGACAGCAAATGTCCGATGGAGCATAAACACAGTCAGAGTTTCTGACCAAAAGCTCACATCGAAGATTTCCTGTCGGAATTTCCGATCGTGTGTATGCAGCATAAGACGTTGGCTCTTCACCATGTGATCAGCTGTGTCCAATCAAAGCTAATCACATCGTAACCAGAAAGTGCCGGTTATCGGCTTTCCTTTATTCATGCTGACAAGGCGTGAGTAGAGGAGAGCCAATCCGTGTCTCTCCTGACAGGGAGGATCTGCACTGATATTCAGCATTGATTATCAGTACAGGCCCATCGCCAGTGATGATCGCCAGTGCCCACCAGCCATGCCAATCAGTGACCACCAGGCATGCCTATCAGTGCCCATCAGTGATGCCAGTCAGTGCCCACCAGGGATGCCAGTGTCCACCAGTGATGCCAGTCAGTGTCCACCAGTCATGCCAGTCAGTGCCCACCAGGGATGCCAGTCAGTGCCCACCAGAGAAATAGAAAACATACTTATTTCCAGCATTTTTTTATTCTTTTTATTAAGCTTATAAAGATTATATTACATCAACAAAGCCTATCGGGAATACCCAGGCTAGAAATAAAAACAAAAAACACACACACAATTATAACCTAATAACACAAGGAATATTTACAATATTTTTTTAACAGAAATAAAGAAAAACTTTATTTTTTTCAACATTTTCTGTCTTTTTTATTTGTAGCACAACAAATAAAACCCCAGAGGTGATCAAATACCACCAAAAGAAAGCTCTATTTGGGGGGGAAAAGATAAAAAGATTATTTGGGTACAGTGCTGTATGACAAGTGTAAGAGCTGAAAATTGGCCTGGGCAGGAAAGGGGTAAAAGTGCCCAGTATTAAAGGGGTGTTGAATGTGGGCAAAAAAAATGCAAAACCGTCTGTGGTAGTGAAAGGGTTAAAGGATAAGTTCACCTTCAGGAAGATGTTACGATCCGAGACATTTCCCACGCTCACTAATACACCTCGAGGGGTTGTGTGGGATCCCTAATGTACAGGAAGACTGGACTTCAGTGAGGAACATTTCCCTCACTTTAGGACAGGAATACGGCTTCTCCCCCGTGTGAGATCATTTATGGCCCGGATTCACATACATCGGCGCATCTTTATGCCTCCGTAGCGTATCTTTTGTACGCTACGCCAGCGCAGCTCGGAGAGGCCTGCACTGCATTCAGATGAGCCAGCGTATCGTATTTTCGAAGGCGCAGGCCAGCGTAAAGTGTAAGTGGGTGTGACCTCATGCAAATGATGGTCCGAACGTGACGCAGTGGTTTACATCCGTCGTATCTTAAACGGCGCATGCGCCGTGACATGGACGTATGTCCCGCACCCCTCTGCGCATGCTCACAACTACGCATGGCGTAACCCCTAAGATACGCCGGCCCACCGCTTATGCCGAGAGCATAAATACGCCCAGACATGCGCCCATCGAGCGCAAAAGTACACTAGCAGCTTGTCTTCTGTGGTGCAGGCACTTTTGCATTCTGAGCGATGTCTGCTCCTGAGACTGAGAGGGAGAGGAGGAAAAAAATAATTAATCTGAGGAGAGGGCAATCGTCATCTCTGCCATCTCTAGATACGATGTGTACCTCCATGGCGCACAGAGTCGCATGACCAGTAAGGCCATGAAGCAAGAGATCCTCCAGGAGGTCAATGCCCTTGGCCATGAGAGAAGGACCTCAAAGGACATTGCTAAGAAAATCAATGACCTGCGTCGTTAGGTCAGAGAGAAGCTGGCCAAGGTGAAGAGGCACCTCAGGGGAGGCGGACCAGCCAGTACTGTCAGGCTGACTGCCGAGGAGGAGGTTATCGCCAGATGTCTGGAGCGGGAGCAGGTGGAGGGCCTGGAGGGCTATGACTCAGGTGAACAGGCCTTGAGGACAGGTAAGTGTGTTTTATCCCCCATCCGGTGTGTAGCATGTGAGGGGGTGCAAGGGAACATGTGACAAGCGTGTGGGTCCACCAACATGTGAATGCTTTGTGTCATCCACAGATGTGCTGGAGGGAGCGGGGCCATTGTCTGCTGCTGGACGACCCACACCATCCCCGGAGGAGAGTGCCCACACCTCTGTAGAGGTAGTTGAGGAGGAGCATGGTGATCTGGAGGAATGTGTCTACCTCGAGGAAAATAACAACTTCACCGAACCCTCCCAAACCTCCACCCCCATCAGGGGAAGCCCCTCAGGGTCCACCCCCATCAGGGGAAGCCCCTCAAGGGCCAACCCCATCAGGGGAAGCCCCTCAAGGGCCACCCCCATCAGGAGAAGCTGATACGACAGGGCATATTTGCACTTACGTGGCATATCTGTAGATACGTCGCCGTAAGAACTTTGTGAATCCGGGCCTATGTCTGTAAAAATTGGACTTATCTGAAAAACATTTCCCTCACTCAGGACAGGAAAACGGCTTCTCCCCCGTGTGAGATCTCTGATGTCTGGAAAGATCGGGCTTCTGTGAAAAACATTTCCCGCACTCAGGACAGGAATACGGCTTCTCCCCCGTGTGAGATCTCTGATGTCTGTTAAAACTGGAATTGTCTGAAAAACATTTCCCACACTCAGGACAGGAATACGGCTTCTCCCCCGTGTGAGATCTCTGATGTGTGGAAAGATCGGACTTATATGAAAAACATTTCCCACACTCAGGACAGGAATACGGCTTCTCCCCCGTGTGTGATCTCTGATGTGTGTAAAAATTGGACCTATCTGAAAAACATTTCCCACACTCAGGACAGGAATACGGCTTCTCACCCGTGTGAAATCTCTGATGTGTGGAAAGAATGGACTTATGTGAAAAACATTTCCCGCACTCAGGACAGGAATATGGCTTCTCCCCCATGTGAGATCTCTGATGTGTGGAAAGATTGGACGTCTTTGAAAAACATTTCCCACACTCAGGACAGGAATACGGCTTCTCACGAGTGTGAGATCTCTGATGTGTGGAAAGATAGGACTTCTGTGAAAAACATTTCCCACACTCAGGACAGGAATACGGCGTCTCCCCTGTGTGAGATCTTTTATGCACATTTAGATTGGATTGAAAATGGAAACACTTCCCGCACTCAGCACAGGAATACGGCTTCTCCCCCTTGTGAGATCTCTGATGACTGGAAAGATTGGACTTCTTTGAAAAACACTTCCCGCACTCAGCACAGGAAAGACTCTTATTTGTTGGAAGGACGGCACCGTCCCTCACAGTCTGAGGCTCCTCAGGATGAGGGGAAGATGATGGTCCATCTACACAGGAATACGATGGTCTGGCACCGTCCCGCACAGTCTGAGGTTCCTCGGGATAAGTGGAATACGATGGTCCGGCACCGTCCCGCACAGTCTGAGGTTCCTCAGGATAAGAGGAATACGATGGTTCGGCACCGTCCCGCACAGTCTGAGGTTCCTCGGGATAAGAGGAATACGATAGTCCGGCACCGTCCCGCACAGTCTGAGGTTCCTCAGGATAAGAGGAATACGATGGTCCGGCACTGTCCCGCACAGTCTGAGGTTCCTTTAGGATAAGAGGAATACGATGGTCCGGCACCGTCCCGCACAGTCTGAGGTTCCTCAGGATAAGAGGAATACGATGGTCCGGCACCGTCCCGCACAGTCTGAGGTTCCTCAGGATAAGAGGAATACGATGGTCCGGCACCGTCCCGCACAGTCTGAGGTTCCTCAGGATAAAAGGAATACGATGGATCTACACTGTGTGGTGCCGGATGGACATTTGAGGTAGTCGGGTTTTCTCCTGGACTATACTGTGTGATGTCCTTATCTTCTACTTTACAGTCTGTAGACAAAGTGAGACAATCCTCTGAGGTTTTCCTCATCTCCCATCCATCTACTAAAATAGAAATACAAAGATTATTACTAGACATCAGCTGATTGGTTCCCCTAAACCAGGACTCCGCCCACATCAGGCAGCTTTGTCTCTGAGGATCTTACAATTCCCCCCTCAAAGTAACTAGTAAATGGGTCCTCTGATCTCCTACCAGATCATTTCTTTATTCATGGACCTTAGTCAGAGAGTGAGGAAACAACGAGAACTGTCTTTTATAGGAGTGACAGTAATGAGGGGATTATAGGACGAGTGTCCCCCACCCCTCTATCACTCATTGCCATCTTCCCAACACAAGAAGTCCTGCACTTCCTTATTTAGTCCATGATGGGAAAACGTATTGACTCGAGTATAAGCCTAGGGTGTCCATCTACATGCTTCACTGTGTCCATGTGCATGCCTCACTGTGCCCATGTACATGCCTCACTGTGCCCATGACTAGACTTCCATTTAAAATGAGAGTATATAGAAGTGGTGCCCGAATTTGAAAACTTGGTGCTCCCCGGCCGTAGGTCCCCAGACAACAAACTTTGCACACTTGTAGAAGAGTGGGGCTATATGTGTGCCAAGTTTGGGGTCCAGGGGACCTACGGCCGGCCGGTGCCGGGTCCCCAAAGTCTGGGAGATCAGGTGCAAAAAGGTGACTCGAGTATAAGCCGAGGGGGGCAATTTGAGCACCAAAAAATGTGCTGAAAAACTTGGCTTATACTCGAGTATATACTGTATTTTTGTTTTATTTCTAAAGAAGTTCCATATCACAAGGGCTAAATGTGTGTCTGTAGTGCGTGTTCAATCCTTCATACCAGAAATAAGAAGATCTGATTGGATTTTTACGCCAGGAGTATATCATGGGTTTGGCAATTCTAGAGAAAGGTGTAAATAATGATTGTGAACGGAGCGAGGGAGCGGCGAGGAGACAGGACACTGTGCATGTCTACCGATGTGTGTGACAGATATTTCTATGGAATAAAGTCAGAGATCTTATAGATCTATACTATGTGGAGAGTTCTTCTTGTCTTGGGTCTGAGACTATACAGACCTATCCCTCCACCCGGCACTGCCAGCAAACATCACAACTAGTAACCCCGGGAGAATTCCTCTGTCAGAGATCTCGCTAGATCCGGGTATGGGGCAGAAGACTAAGACACATACCCCAGATGACTAAGACAAGCAACACCTATGGGGGGAAAAATGAACATTTTACTAGCAGCTGAACCCCAGAATGTCCATAAATCCATCCTAGATACATGAACTGTGTCTGCAGCACAGAGAAGGAAGATTATCCCAGAGAAATACAGGAATACGGGGAACACAGCTCAGGAAAGTGACCAGGGGATTACAGGCTGATATCACCCAGTCCCCGCCCTACTCTGGACCAATCAGTGAGCAGTATGGGTGGAGGAATGGATTTAGTGTTAATGACCCACCTGTGCTGATCTCTGTAGGAGTGTCCTCCTCTATAAATGTCCCCGTTATTCCATCCTCCTCCATAGACTGCTGATCATCCCTCACATACGTCTCTTCTTCTTCTGATTTCACCTCAAATTCTATATCGATTGGATCTCCACTCTAAACCAAGAGAATGAGAGAGAATATCATCTGTAAGATATAAGCTTTATTATTGTGACATCACATCTATAAAATCCACACATCCCCCACAAGTCCATGTCTAGATGTTCCGTCCCACCAACCTTTAAATAAGGAGGGATGGTGTGTGACCTTCCTGTGTGGAGTCCCGGGAATACAGAGGACGGGGACATCTCTCTGGGGGGTCTCTGTAGCTGGATGACTCCACCATGGTGTCCTGGTACAGATCTTTGTGTTCTTCCTCCATCACCCCATCCTCATCATCCTCCTCTTTTATCTCTTCTTTAATATTGACCAGTGTGGAATCCTGAGGACGGGGACATCTCTCTGGTGGGTTCCCATTACTGGATCCATCTGTAGGAAACACACACACTGACTGAATACATTGTTTCTATGTGTTTATCAGATGATGGGGGATCTAGGTGGAGCCTCCGTACTGCTCTCTCCTTTACAATAAAGTCTCCTCTTACCCGGTGATGTGAGGGGCGGCTGATTGTCCATCATGACGTCCTTGTAGAGATCCTTGTGTCCTTCTAAATACTCCCACTCCTCCATGGAGAAATAGACAGTGACATCCTGACACCTTATAGGAACCTGACACACACAATGATACAGTCACCATCCAGACACACCCCTTGTCTGTTACTGGATAATGTCCCAGAATCCTCCTCACCTCTCCTGTCAGCAGCTCCATCATCTTCTTGGTGACTTCTAGAATCTTCTCCATGTTGTGTCTCTCGGGTTTTAGGGAGTCACATGGAGGCACTGTGATGGTCATGTGATCACCTGACTTCACAAGAGGAAATCTCTGTATTGAGGAACCAATAGGAATATCATGTTAGAATCCCAGAATCCTCCTCACCTCTCCGGTCAGGTCTGTATTATTAATAGAGATAAGAGTGATGTCATGTGACCTCCCAGAATCCTCCTCACCTCTCCGGTCAGGTCTGTATTATTAATAGAGATAAGAGTGATGTCATGTGTCCTCCCAGAATCCTCCTCACCTCTCCGGTCAGGTCTGTGTGTTATTAATAGAGATAAGAGTGATGTCATGTGACCTCCCAGAACCCTCCTCACCTCTCCGGTCAGGTCTGTATTATTAATAGAGATAAGAGTGATGTCATGTGACCTCCCAGAATCCTCCTCACCTCTCCGGTCAGGTCTGTATTATTAATAGAGATAAGAGTGATGTCATGTGTCCTCCCAGAATCCTCCTCACCTCTCCGGTCAGGTCTGTGTGTTATTAATAGAGATAAGAGTGATGTCATGTGACCTCCCAGAATCCTCCTCACCTCTCCGGTCAGGTCTGTGTTTTATTAATAGGGATAAGAGAGATGTCATGTGACCTCCCAGAATCCTCCTCACCTCTCCGGTCAGGTCTGTATTATTAATAGAGATAATAGTGATGTCATGTGACCTCCCAGAACCCTCCTCACCTCTCCGGTCAGGTCTGTATTATTAATAGAGATAATAGTGATGTCATGTGACCTCCCAGAATCCTCCTCACCTCTCCGGTCAGGTCTGTATTATTAATAGAGATAATAGTGATGTCATGTGACCTCCCAGAATCCTCCTCACCTCTCCGGTCAGGTCTGTATTATTAATAGAGATAAGAGTGATGTCATGTGACCTCCCAGAATCCTCCTCACCAGAGTTGAGCGGACACCTGGATGTTCGGGTCCGAACCCAAACTTTAAAAAAAAAGTTCGGGTTCGGGAACCCGAACCCGAACTCCGAACCCCATTGTAGTCAATGGGACACGGACTTTTAGAAAAAAAAAAATGCGCGGAGGTCCCCGCAAATTCAATAACCAGACCCTTTAGGTCTGGTATGGATATTAAGGGGAACCCCGCCGTCAATTTAAAACTAAAATGACGTGCGGTTCCCCCTAAATATCCATAACCAGACCCGTTATCCGAGCACGTTCACCTGGCCGGCCGCAGAAAAGAGGGGGGGGGGGGCAGAGTGCGCCCCCCCCTCTCCTGAACCGCACCAGGCCACATGCTCTCAACATGGGGAGGATGTCCCCATGTTGATGGGGACAAGGGTCTCATCCCCACAACCCTTGCCCGGTGGTTGTGGGGGTATGCGGGCGGGAGGTTTATCAGAATCTGGAAGACCCCTTTAACACATTACCCTCTGCTATGTCACTGGGTAAGCCCATGGTCTTTCCTCTTCATGGGCTTCCCCAGTGACTTAGCAGAGGGTACGTCAGAGGGTGCGGGGTCACGTGACGGGTGGCCCTGCCTCCTCTATATAAGTAATGTCACAGCTTCAGCCGCTCATTCGCTGGGCTGTGTCCAGCGGTGAGAGGCAGTCGGGGATGCTGCGCTCCGGATGGATGAATCTTATCATCGCTGGAGATCACCCGACGCAGGATCTTCTCATCGCTGGAGATCCCCCGCAGCCGTCGCAGGATCAGGACAACGCAGGAAGCCGGGAACGAGTGGATTTCTCACCGCTGGAGGGTTTTTTT
Source organism: Rana temporaria (assembly GCF_905171775.1). Classification (NCBI taxonomy): domain Eukaryota; kingdom Metazoa; phylum Chordata; class Amphibia; order Anura; family Ranidae; genus Rana; species Rana temporaria. The sequence goes on from NW_024404456.1 coordinate 573,414, forward strand.
TTTTAATAAAGGATTCTATGGTGTCAGTGTGTTTTTTTACAGTACTTTACACTTCCTTCATGAAATGGTAGGGGTACAGTGTACCCCATTACCATTTCACAAAGGGGGTGTCAGGATCTGGGGGTCCCCTTTGTTAAAGGGGTCTTCCAGATTCTGATAAGCCCCCCGCCCGCATACCCCCACAACCACCGGGCAAGGGTTGTGGGGATGAGACCCTTGTCCCCATCAACATGGGGACATCCTCCCCATGTTGAGGGCATGTGGCCTGGTGCGGTTCAAGAGAGGGGGGGCCGCACTCTGCCCCCCCCTCTTTTCTGCGTCCGGCCAGGTCAACGTGCTCGGATAACGGGTCTGGTTATGGATATTTAGGGGGAACCGCACGTCATTTTTGTTTTAAATTGACGGCGGGGTTCCCCTGAATATCCGTACCAGACCTAAAGGGTCTGGTTATTGCATTTGCGGGAACCTCCGCACAGTTTTTTTTTCCCGAACGCCGATCCCGGACGCAAACTTTTTTCAATTATTCAGGTTCGGGTCCGGGTTCGGGAAAAACCCAAAGTCCGTACCGAACCCGAACTTTACAGTTCGGGTTCGCTCAACCCTACTCCTCACCTCTCCGGTCAGGTCTGTGTATTATTAATAGAGATAAGAGTGATGTCATGTGACCTCCCAGAATCCTCCTCACCTCTCCAGTCAGGTCTGTATTATTAATAGAGATAAGAGTGATGTCATGTGACCTCCCAGAATCCCCCTCACCTCTCCGGTCAGGTCTGTGTATTATTAATAGAGATAAGAGTGATGTCATGTGACCTCCCAGAATCCTCCTCACCTCTCCGGTCAGGTCTGTGTATTATTAATAGAGATAAGAGTGATGTCATGTGACCTCCCAGAATCCTCCTCACCTCTCCGGTCAGGTCTGTGTATTATTAATAGAGATAAGAGTGATGTCATGTGACCTCCCAGAATCCTCCTCACCTCTCCAGTCAGGTCTGTATTATTAATAGAGATAAGAGTGATGTCATGTGACCTCCCAGAATCCTCCTCACCTCTCCGGTCAGGTCTGTGTATTATTAATAGAGATAAGAGTGATGTCATGTGACCTCCCAGAATCCTCCTCACCTCTCCGGTCAGGTCTGTGTATTATTAATAGAGATAAGAGTGATGTCATGTGACCTCCCAGAATCCTCCTCACCTATCCGGTCAGGTCTGTGTATTATTAATAGAGATAAGAATGATGTCATGTGACCTCCCAGAATCCTCCTCACCTCTCCAGTCAGGTCTGTATTATTAATAGAGATAAGAGTGATGTCATGTGACCTCCCAGAATCCTCCTCACCTCTCCGGTCAGCAGGTAGATGATCTCCAGGGTGAGGTTTAGTATCCTCTCAGTCATGTGACTCCGGTCCTCCTCCATCCTCATTGGTCAGGCTATCTATACAGGTTACCTGTAGACCAATAATTGATGAAAGAGAATGATGAGGACTGTACTGGTTGTACAATATTAGGATGGGGGTGTATGGGGGTAATATAAGGGTCTATATCATGTAAGAACAGCCCCTCCCCCAGTGGGATTACACATAAAGCAACATTCCATTTAGCATTTGTAATGGTTTTAGCGTCTGGGCGCCTCTAACCCTTTATGTCTATAGAAACCCCAATAAAAGTGGTATAATCTGTTAGTATAGACAGAAGAGGTGAGAAGGTGATTGGTCGGAAATGTGACACATCTCCATAATGAAGAGAATTCTCTATGGGGAATGTTCTGCCCCTGAAGGGGTTAATCTTCATGTCCACACTATATATGTGTGTATCATCATCTGCTGGAGATAAAAGACGTCACAGTGACTATGGAGGAAGAGGACGGACATGACGGGGTTACTGGGTGTAAATAGAAAATAAGATCTTATTACCTCCTCTGCTGCCTCTTCCAGCAATGTCTTCTCTCTACTTCCTCCCGACTCACCTCTCACCCGGAACTTCCTATTTATAGCTGACATCACTTCCTGTCTCCTATAGAGACTTCCTATCGCTATGGTAGAAGTGAGATCACCACCTTGTGGATCTCAGAGGAACTGCAGTCCCAAAAAACATCGTAGTGTGAACACGGCCTTGTGCTGTGTGTGTATGTATTGTATATCCTTATAGATGGGTCATCTCCACTCCCACCAAGGGGGAGAGAAATATATTACTGCCTAGTCCAGCCTTTCTCAGCCAGGGATCCTCCAAAGGGTTCTAGGGGTTCCTTGAGCAATGAACAATTTCTGTCTCTCTAACAACTGACATCAAGGAGGGCAGTCTTCCCACCGATGACGATGTACGAATGTCCTTATCCTCTGATCACTGATATAAGGGGGTCCTTCTGTCATTGGTCATCAATGTAAGGGACCACTACACTGACCACAGATGTAAGAGGGTCCTTCTCCCATTGGTCACCACTGTAAGAGACCAATAAACAGACCACTAAAACTAGAGCTCTGGGTGTGGACGGAACCCATGTTTGAACAGAATTTGGCTTGTTTAGGTGGATGGCGAATGGATGAACTAAATAGGTGTTCAGCCAATTACAACTTCTGGCTGCAGTATTACTACCGCCTCTAAATGTGGCAGCTTCCTGCTCAGGTTGGTTGATAGGAGGTTGGTTACCACAAGTGTCTGAATACCCAGTGATGTACACCCACCAGGCTTATTCAGCTATATACAGGGGATTTGCTGGTTGGCCAGTTAATGTAAACAAAATATTAAAAGAAGCACAAAAAACTGTATCCCCCCCCCTCCGCTAAGACATTAGTAGCCAGGGGTTGCTACTAAAGTTATTATGTTGAGTAGTTTATTGTTCCTTAAGTAAGGGTTTGTCTCCCTCTAGTGACCGCTGAACTCTATCAGAATCTTCCTTCTTTTTAAGAAGCAAACAGTTATGCATTGTGGGATATGTAGTTTGATGAGGAAGTGACTCATGTTGTTAAATCAGTCTGGGAACTACTAGACCCACAATGCCAGGTCACAGACCCACAATGCCAAGTTACAGAACAGCCTGTTCGGTAGAGAGATAAAAGGACAGGCGTGGCCTGTTTTTGGCCTCTCTGGACGCCATTCAATTGCCAGCAGGAGGTCTGTGTGTGTGACCAGGAGTGAGAGACTGCGGCCTACAGCGGAGAGTCCGATTGACTGCCCCCAAAGGGATCTTTGTGGACGGCCCTGCTAATCGAGCGGGTGGATCGGCCTGCACTTCGGAGTGTTTGGGGCCATCTGCCTTCCTGCCCATCTGGAGTGGATGGTGGAGCCATCTTCACTGACGGAAGCACCAGGAGGGGATTCCGGACAGAGTCTGCCAGCCAGCTGGGATTCACAGTGGTGAGAGGGCACCTGCCTATCTAAGTAGTGACTGCAGTATCACTGAGTGAGTTTCTTTCCTACAGACTGCTGCTGAGACCTGTAGTTCCACGGCTGTGGATCTGCTGCACCTGAGCATCTTACAACCAGACTTTGGGGCCTTGCTTTCCTTTCCCCCATGCTGTAAGGTCAGTACTGTATTACTCACATATTAAAGGAATTACAAGTGAGAATAGTTCTTCAGCTAAGGAATCCATAGCCTCGTATTTCTACAGTCATTGCTTTCCCTCTGTTTCTCTTGGATGACAAATAATTACACAACTCAACACTGCAGTATAAAATAAGCTAGCTGAAGACAAACTGGAACTTGAGGAACATTCACCACTTTATTCCTTTACAAAGCTTACTGCTCTACATTGGAGAAGTGCTCTGAGCTGCAACCTAGGGGGAGCCATTTAGTGAGATATAGTTAGAACTTGTATTGTATTACTGTATTCACTGTTGTGCATTCTCTTAGTGCATTGGTCTGTGTGCTGAGGCCTCAGTGGGAAGGTATTCAATACATGTGTGAAAAGGTATTGAAGATCTATCTCCCTGTGTACCTGTTTACATATACCCTCATCAGGTTGTTACTGGGTACAAGTGTATGATATCATTGTATTGAACAAATACCTCTGTCAATCATAACCTGTGTTCATTCAGTGTTTAATCGTACCATTCCGTTGTGTTATCTTTTACCATAGTAAACATTCTTTGAGTGGTTCAGTGACTTTGTCTGAGTTTCTCATTACTAACGTGGTATTTTACAATGGAACCCAAGGTGTCAGAGGTAAGAGAGTCAATCAGCAGCCCCCATGGGGGTACTGCTACATTTGGAGGTCCCACGAGATACCCTATCTCAGTTGATGCGTCCAGAGTGGAAGAGACCATGGACTCAGCCACAGCCGCACAGTGGAGTCAGGAGTATGGGAGTCGACCAGAGCAAACCATAGTTCTGAGATTACCAGGAGTCCGGTAGTTTGACAGGGAGGTACGGCAGTTGATGAGGAAGGTCGCTCCGGAAAAGGGGTCTTACCTCTTGGACCTGAAGCATGAGTTTGAAGAAGACTGCACATATGCCCTGATAGAATGGAAGGAGAGTATTCCAGCCGAGTTCCAGAAGGGTGTTGTGAGCTTTATATGCCACATGAGTTCGACTTGAACATCTGGTGTTCGCCCGTTTGTCAAAATATTAACATTATGGGGTGTTCGCTGCAAATTCGACTGCCACGTAACGCCCCATAATGCACTGTGAGATCGCATGCTTTGGCCAATCCCAGCGCCATCAGCTAAGAGAGCCATAATTGGCCAAAGGCAGGGTGCCTTTGGCCCATCATGACTCAGTGGGACTAAGTCCACGCCCCACACTATATAAGGTTGCATGCACGTCGGCCCTGTGTAGTGTGTTGTTGGCGTGGACAGAGAGATAGTGTGATTTAGATTGAGCAGGCAGGTGATTCAGTTAGTTATCTGCAGTGTATTCAATATATATATATATATATATATATATATATATATAGTCAGTCTCGTGTGTATATATACACTCTGCATCCAGTGTAGCCTATACCTGACTGCAGTCCATTCCTGGTGTACTTTTTCTAATATACTTCAGGCAGTGTACACAGTACACAATACAGTGCACACCTAGTGCAGTTGCTACTACTTTTCTGGTGGTGTACACAGTATCTAATACAGTGTAGTGTGGTTTTGCTAAACAAAATTGACATCATGTCCGGAAGGCCACCAAGGAGATGCAGACGCTCACTGGCCACTAAAAGGGGGCAAGCAGGCTCTGTGTCTACAGCCAACAGTGCTGGTCATGGACACGGTGCATCCTCTTCAGCAAGTGGCCATGGGGCATGCTTGTCCTTTTTTCGGCAGCTGGCCTTGTTATTGAGCCAGAACATGCAGAAAAGTTGATGGAATGGATAACAAAGCCGTCCTCATCCTCTGTCACCCAGGCTCATGGTAGCCAATGCAGCTGCCAAAGCGGCCAATTTCATTGGCTCCATGTCCTCAGTCAATCCTTCCCTAGCCCCACCATCATGCACGGAGGAGTGCCCCGAACTGTTCGACCACAGTGTTGGGTACATGCTGCAGGAGGATGCGCAGCGTTTTGAAGGCTCTGATGATGGTACCCAGGTTAAGGAAGAGAGTAACATGAGCCTAGACAGAGGGGGTGCCCAAGAAGGACAAGAAACTGGCAGTCATGTTCCCCCAGCTTCAGCATACTGCCAAGTTTTCTCCAGTGACGAGGAGGGAAGGGATGATGAGGTCACTGACTCTAATTGGGTCCCTGATAGAAGAGAGGAGGAGGGGAAGGGGGGGCACATCTCCAATTAGGCAGGATGCCCTCCAGGTGGCAGCTTTAGGGCAGTCACCCTATTGCATCACACCGCAGAGCTTCGCAAGTGCAGGGTGCTGCTGACTCCCTGTGTATTTTGAAAAGTTCTTTGGTGTGGGCTTTTTTGACACGTGTGCAGAAGATCGCACCGTTGCTGTTTGAAACCTTTGTCTGAAGTGGATCAAGAGTGGCAAGAACAGCAGCCGCCTGGGCACCACATGCTTGACCAGACATATGTCGACCTCCCATGCAGTCCATTGGCAACAGCACTAAAAAGACCAACATAAAAAAAGGCGGACCTCTCCTTGCTCCTCATCAGTTGGGATCTCAAACCCCACTATACATTCAGTCCTCAGAAACCTGCACTGAGAGGAATGAAGGTATAGCAATAAGTGTCCCAAGTCCTTGCAGCCAATCTGCTAGCAGTACACCACTATCCGATTTTAGCAGGCAAATTTCCCTACCCCTGTTGCTAAACCGTAGAAAGAAGTTCGCTCCCAGCCATCCACATGCCCAGCGGTTGAATGCTAGCTTGGCTAAATTGCTAGCACTGCAACTGCTGCCTTTTCAGCTGGTAGACTCTGCCGCCTTTCATGAATGTTTGGAATGTGCGGTACCTCAGTGGCAGGTTCCCAAATGCCATTTCTTTTCACGGAAGACCATTCCGGTTTCTCTACCAGCACGTGGAAGGCAATGTCTGGGCCTCGTTGGACAGGGCGGTCAGCAGTAAGGTACATATTACTGCTGACTCATGGTCCAGCATGGACAGGGACGTTACCATTTGTTCAGGGCACACTGGGTAACTCTGCTGGCAGCTGGGAAGGATGTAGGATAGGGTTCAGTATTGTTGGAGCTTGTTCCGCCACCACGCCTCCAAAATGACCCATGTTCCCTGCCTGGTGGGCAACACGATCAGGCTTTGCGCGGCATTGCTGCCCACTTTGGGGAGAGCTCCCATGACCTCTCCCTTATATCCGGTACTAGGCAACCCCCTATTTCAGCCAGGATGTGAAGAAATAACTATCGACAGTTAGTTAATATGGGATGCATTCATGCATCCAGCTTTATTCATAATGGGACCTGGCTGACAATAGGAGAACTGACTGAACAAAGGAATAGAATCAAACTTAAATTTTGGAGTGCATTACAGATTACCCACTTTCTCAGGTCCCTCCCAGAACCAGGACGGTTCATCCGACCCCTTAATACATTTGAAAAGCTCTGTAGTGGTAGAGGAGCAATATCCTATACACTTTCGTTAGTGGGTTACTAAATATGCAGTCGGAAACACATTCACTGAAGTGTATTCGGGATTGGGAACGGGAGCTAGGGAAGACTTTTAGCCTGGAACAGCAACAAAGGATGATTACATTTATACATGAAACATCAAGATGTGCTAAAACACAGGAAACTAACTATAATATTTTTTCTAGATGGTACAAAACACCATAAAAACTAAAAAAAAAATCTTCCCCGACACCACAGATCGGTGCTGGAGATGTCAGAAAGAGAAAGGTACCATGTTACACATCTTTTGGGACTGTCCAAGGCTGAAAAGTTTTTGGGGGGAGATCCTAAAAATTCTTCAACGCTTCACAGACTCAACAATACCGGAAGAGCCAGCATTTTGCCGTCATTCTACGGCGGCAGGTCGGCTCTCCTGGGCGAGAGCCCGTAGCTATACGGCGGCTCTTTGAGCGGCCACTAGGGGCGCGTGTGCGCCGCCCGCTCGTCCGTGACTCCCGTGTGGGTGCCCGGCGGGCGCGATTGCCGCCGGGCACCCGCGATTGCTCGTTACAGAGAGGGGACCGTCAGGGGGGGAAATGCTGATCTTCTGTTCATACAATGTATGAACAGAAGATCACTGTTTCCCCTAGTGAGGCCACCCCCCCCCACAGTAAGAACACACCCAGGGACATACTTAACCCCTTCCCCGCCCCCTAGTGTTAACCCCTTCACTGCCAGTGGCATTGTTATAGTAATCCAATGCATTTTTATAGCACTGATCGCTATAAAAATGCCAATGGTCCCAAAAATGTGTCAAAAGTGTCCGAAGTGTCCGCCATAATGTCGCAGTACCGAAAAAAAATTGCTGATCGCCGCCATTACTAGTTAAAAAAATATATTAATAAAAATGCCATAAAAATACCCCCTATTTTGTAAACGCTATAACTTTTGCGCAAATCAATAAACGCTTATTGCGATTTTTTATGAAAAATATGTAGAAGAATACGTATCGGCCTAAACTGAGGAAAAAACTTTTTTTATATATATTTTTGGGGGATATTTATTACATCAAAAAGTAAAACATATTAATTTTTTTCAAAATTGTCGCTCTATTTTTGTTTATAGCGCAAAAAATAAAAACCGCAGAGGTGATCAAATACCACCAAAAGAAAGCTCTATTTGTGGGGAAAAAAGGACACCAATTTTGTTTGGGAGCCACGTCGCACGACCGCGCAATTGTCAGTTAAAGCGGCGCAGTCCCGAATCGCAAAAAGTGCTCTGGTCTTTGGGCAGCAATATGGTTCGGGGGTTAAGTGGTTAATGACCTGTCGGAGAAGGCATACAAGGAATCAATTATTTGTCATCTTCTAGATGCTGCAAAAGCTTATATACCACTAAAGTGGAAATCAACATTACCACCAACCATACAGATGTGGGTCTGTAGAGTGAGGGAGATTAGTAGATTGGAAGATCTGGTGCTCTCCTCCCGCCATCAGTGGGGTCCCTGGAATGCCTTTCTCGCTTCTGACGAGGGAAAACTCTTCTCTACAATGCAACAAATATGTAGGAGAACTGAATAGAACAAGGATATAGGGTGGTGGAGTAGGCGGGGTCTTCGTACCTTCCGGCGGACAGAGTTAGATATATATGGGTATATGTATGACTATATATGTTTTTAGTTAGGGGGGGCTCTTTTTCCCTTTTTTTTTTAGGGGGATATATAGGGAAAGAATTATATAAGGCAGGCGACCCATGTGTTTAGTGTATCCAGCGTTATGACGACTCCCAATCTCAGGAAGATAGGAGAGGGTTGTTTATTTTCCATAGGTATAAGATACGAGTATGATGTTTTACTTTGGACTTTGTGGATACCTATTGATGTGATGTATATATATGTTATGTTTATCGGTACATTATTGTTATATCATTATTGTTGGTTTGACATGGAACTGCCTTTTTTTATTGAAAATAAAATGGATATTTGTAAAAAAAAAAAAATGAATCAGTCTTGGATCACCAGCTACCAAGCACCTGATGCTGATGTAACCAATTGATTTTTCTATGGGTGTGGGATCCCTTGAAGACTGCCTATGCTGAGTGACTATCCTACTATGCTGAGTGACTATCCTATTCCTCCTCAATCTTGATGATGCTAGCTTCTATGAATATTTTTGGTTCAACGTACCACTACCTAAGGCCCAATTTATCTGCCCCGGTTTAACAGAGGCATGTAATTACAATTTTTTATCCAATATTTCATAGCAGGACTCGTTCCTGTGCTCAACAAGAGTATCTGTGAGGGGTTACAGTGTTGTGGCACCACCACCATGGCCAAAGACCCAACTTTCTGCCCCTGTTTAACAGGGGCGTGCAGTTAAAATTTTTGATCTAATATTTCACAGCAGGGCCCGTTCCAGCGCCCACCAAGAGTAACTGTGAGGGGTTACAGTGTTCGGGTACCACCAACACCTATGGCCCAATTTTCGGCAGAGTATATAGTGCAGTCCGCATAGTAGATACAGGCGGCCCCCTACTTTCAAACATTACATTACAGCCACAAGTAGTTTTAAACAAATTATTTTCCTTTAGGAATGTAATTTTGCTGCGGGACAGTTCTAAACAGGGAAAAAAAAATGTGCCACTTTACAGGCATACTATGGACACCCCCCAGGTATGAAATTGAAAGGAGTATATAACTTTTATTGTTTCACTTTAAGCATTATTATAATCACTGCTCCATGAAAAAACTGTTGTTTTTAAAACTTTTTTTGCTTTGACACATGTCCCCTGGGGCAGGACCCGGGGCCCCAAACACTTTTTATGACAATAACTTGCATATAAACCTTTAAAATTAGCACTTTTGATTTTTCACATTCGTGTCCCATAGACTTTAACAGTGTTTTATTGCCAGTTCGCATGTTCTGCTGCAAACCGAACCGGGGTTGTTTCGGCTCATCCCTATAAATTAGACAGATAACTGAGAAGCCGCAGATGTCACTCGCTAACAAGCTTTTAGATGTTTTACGAAGTTCCAAGGAATGTCTATACAAGAGGAAATCTATATATTGTAAACGCCTAGAAGAGGCCACTTGGCATCCTGGCGTGAGTCGCTCCTTTCCCTGGTGAAATAAAAGGTTTGTTTTCCTGGAGTCCGTGTCCGGAGTCCATTCCTGGTTTCCCAGAACTCAAAGAGCCGTTTTGCTGCAACATTTATCTGGTGCATTGGCCGGGAAACCAGGTGTGACGGCTGTGACAGGTGACAACACCACCAGCAATTCTTCTCATTCCACCGACACACACACAACTTTTTTTCTCTTCAATACGTTTTTTTATTATAATTTTTACTTTTAAACAGATTACAGACATAGAATCAGGAAATAGTAAAAAGGTAGAAATGCGATTGGTCAGGAAAATGACTTGTCTGGAATGTGGAGGCGGAGTCAAACAATACAATACACAACGTGTTCCATTATTATAACAAAGTATTGTAGAAAAGATCACACCATAGAAAATGGGGGAAAAGGAGAAAATAAACCCGGATATTAAGGGGAAATTTGTGTACGAGGAACACCTTAACAATCTCCACCATTTTATTATCCAGGGCCTCTATCAGATAATATATGTTTGGGGGTTTTATCTAATCTTCAGTCCTAAAATAATACAAAAACATCTGACAGTGAAAGGGTTAATGTGAGCTAGATGGGATCACTCTGCTGTGCTCACACATTAGAGCTCCCCCTAGCTGCAGCCTGGTAATAACATTGCTAGGAGGTCTATTCATTTATCTGCTCCACACTTCCCATCTTTATATAAACGTCTCCTGACATTTAGGGGTCTATTCATAAAATATGTGCATAGCAATTCCCCCGGGGAAAGTCCATGTACATTCCTTCTGTGTGAATGGGGGAAAGATGAATGCTATTAGGATATTTGCTGTGCTGGTCGAACGGTTTCCATTCATTTACAATGGAAATGATTGCATTTGGCCACTAGATGGAGATAATTTCTATGATACTTAGTGCCATCTAATGGCCAAATGTGGTATTTTCTGTTTTACGTCAATGGTCGGTATTAAAACCACAGGGGCAGATTTTTGCCACTAGATGGAGCCGATGATCCCATATTTGTCATGATTGGAGGAACGCGTGTCACATTCATTCTACAATTTGTTTTATAATAGATCCCTAAATGTCTGTGAAATCTTCCACCACAAAATGTACTCAGTCAATGAGAGGGAATGACTCCATTTTTATTTTTCTCCTGCTATCAATGGGCAACATGGTACAACACTTCATCCATGTCTTTGGTGATCTCTGATCTCCTTATGAAGTGTTTCTTACATTATGAAGATCAGCCATGGAGTATATCTGAGGTGTACAAGTGAAACTCGAAAAATCTGAATATTGTGCAAAAGTTCATTTATTTCACTAATACAACTTAAGAGGTGAAAGTAATATATGACAGAGACTCATTACATGCAAAGCAAGAGGGTTCAAGCCGTGATTTGTCATCATTGTGATGATTGTGGCTTCCAGCTCATGAAAACCCCAAATCCACAATCTCAGAAAATTCCAATATTGTGAAAAGGTGGAATATTTTCGGCGTAAAGTGTCCCCCTCTAATCAGATAATTAAGACATAACACCTGCAAAGGGTTCCTGAGCCTTTAAATGGTCTCTCAGTCTGGTTCAGTAGGAATCACAATCATTGGAAAGACTGCTGAGCTGACAGTTGTGCAGAAAACCATCATTGACACTCTCCATAAGGAGGGAAAGCCTCAAAAAAGATAATTGCAAAAGAAGTTGGATGTTCCCAAAGTGCTGTATCAAAGCACATTAATAGAAAGTTCTGTGGAAGGGAAAAGTGTGGAAGAAAAAGGTGCACAAGCAGCAGGGATGAGCGCAGCCTGGAGAGGATTGTCAGGAAAAGGACATTCAGAAGTGTTGGACTTTCACAAGGAGTGGACTGAGGCTGGAGTCAGAGCATCAAGAGCACCACACACAGACGGGTCCTGGACATGGGCTTCAAATGTCGTATTCCTCTTGTCAACCCACTCCTGACCAACAGACAACGTCAGAAGAGTCTTACCTGGGCTAAAGAAAAACACACCTAGTCTGGTGCTCAGGGGTCCAAAGTCCTCTTTTCTGATGAGAGTAAATTTTGTATCTCATTTGGAAACCAAGGAGCCGGAGTCTGAAGGAAGAATGGAGGAAACCAAGGAGCCTGAGTATGGAGGAAACCAAGGAGCCAGAGTCTGGAGGAAGAATGGAGGAAACCAAGGAGCCGGAGTCTGGAGGAAGAATGAAGGAAACCAAGGAGCCGGAGTCTGGAGGAAGAATGAAGGAAACCAAGGAGCCGGAGTCTGGAGGAAGAATGAAGGAAACCAAGGAGCCGGAGTCTGGAGGAAGAATGGAGGAAACCAAGGAGCCGGAGTCTGGAGGAAGAATGGAAGAAACCAAGGAGCCGGAGTCTGGAGGAATAATGGAGGAAACCAAGGAGCCAGGAGTATGGAGAAAGAATGGAGGAAACCAAGGAGCCGGAGTATGGAGGAAACCAAAGAGCCGGAGTGTGGAGGAAGAATGGAGGAAACCAAGGAGCCGGAGTATGGAGGAAGAATGGAGAGGCACACACTGCAAGATGCTTGAAGTCCAGTGTGAAGTATCCCAGCTCGGCAGGGATACGAGTGAGGAAAAAATGCCCCCCCCCCCCCCCCGTCTCCATAGCATAGCAGGGAGTCAAAACGTCACTTCCGCCCATGCTTCTTAAAGGCACATTTTCTTGTTGTCAATTTTTTAAATGACAAATGTATTTTTATTTTTTTTGCATTTTAGTCTGTATATGAGATGTAACGTTTTTTTGACCCCCAGATCTCATATATAAGAGGACCTGTCATGCTTTTTTCTATTACAAGGGGTGTTTACATTCCTTGTAATAGGAATAAAAGTCACCCATTTTTTTTTTTTGTGTAAAAATTAATAAAATAAAAATAAATAAGAAAACAATTTTTTTTAAAGCACCCCGTCCCGACGAGCTCGCGCACAGAAGCGAACGCATACGTGAGTAGCGCCCGCATATGAAAACGGTGTTCAAACCACACATGTGAGGTATCACCATGATCGTTAGAGCGAGCGCAATAATTCTAGCCCTAGACCTCCTCTGTAACTCAAAACATGCAACCTATGAAATTTTTTAAACGCCGCCTACGGAGATTTTTAAGGGTAAAAGTTTGTCGCCATTCCACGAGCGGGCGCAATTTTGAAGCGTGACATGTTGGGTATCATTTTACTCGGCGTAACATTATCTTTCACAATATAAAAAAAAATTGGGCTAACTTTACTGTTGTCTTATTTTTTATTCAAAAAAGTGAATTTTTTCCACAAAAAGAGCGCTTGTTAGATCGCTGTGCAAATACGGTGTGACAAAAAGTATCGCAATGACGCCATTTTATTCTCTAGGATTGTAACGGGACATTACCACGGAGCTCAGCGGTGTGATCGAGTGAGAGCGCCCTGCTGGTTTGCAGATTCGGGTGACACGCTCTCCAGCTCTATGAATGTGAGCTCTGTAGTCACAGGAAGAGGGCGTGTCCTCAGACTGTGGTGATGCCTGAAGGGTTGCCTAGGCAACAGGCAGGTATATAAGGTTTCATCTCATTTGACCCACCCATCTACTGACGAAGGCCAATGAGAGGCCGACACGTGTTTAGAAGGGAGGAGCCCTATCTGTGACGTCAGGCGAAGCGCCGTGGGTCTAGATCGGCGGTGAATGAGCTGGTGATTTGATACTTGCTGTTTTTATTGTTATTTCTTGTAAGTGTAACTTTTTAGGGGACTCTAGCTATGACTAAGCACTAGATTCAGTGCGAAACGCGTCAGCAGTCGGGTTTTATTTTGCTGTGACTTGTAGTGCTGTCCTTCTTTTAATAAAGGCGACAATTTGTTCAGAGTGCGGCTGTCCAGAGACAATTTTTGTTCCTGTGTAACTTTTTAGGGGGGTCTTTTATAATAAATTCAGAAGCAGAGAGCACTATGGTACTTGTGTTTTTTCTTTCATGTCCTTCCCCCCGGGATATAGAAGTGGAATTGATTATTAATAAGTGAATGGAGGAAGGTGGTGTTTGGAGACAATTTATACGTTGATTCCCCACACAGAGGTGCAGTCTGGAGACTGTAGGAATTACTACCATTGGTAAAGTGGACGGATCGTGATCGGACACAAGGAGTGATCTGTCTATGAGTTTTATACTCACCCTTGAGGTGAGCATGCATTTTAGCAGGTGGGGGTGCGCACTGAATATTGGATCCATTTAAATCGGATTTTTCACAGCGGTGACAGCTTTGGAAACCTTCATATGAACTGTTTTTATATCATTTATTTCTTTTTTCATAAATAGTTTTATGGAATGTATAATTATTTGTTTCTATAAGATTTATAGATACGCAGCGCTGCACTATTTTCACACAATTAATACGCAGCTTCTACTTTTCAGAGGTGCGATATCCTTCTCTGTACAATCCGTGTTTTATTGATTGCATGGAATATTGGAATTTTCTGAGATTGTGGATTTGGGGTTTTCATGAGCTGGAAGCCACAATCATCACAATGATGACAAATCACGGCTTGAACCCTCTTGCTTTGCATGTAATGAGTCTCTCTCATATATTAGTCTCGCCTTTTAAGTTGCATTAGTGAAATAAAGGAACTTTTGCACCATATTCAAATTTTTCGAGTTTCACCCGTATATCAGGGTGTGCTTCTTCCCCACATGTCCAGCAACATTCACATACAAGACATTTCCCGCACTCACTAATACACCACGAGGGTTGTGTGGGACCCCTGATGTACAGGAAGACAGGACTTCATGTGAGATCTCTGATGTTTGGAAAGATGGGACTTCTGTGAAAAACATTTTCCGCACTCAGAACAGGAAAAAGGCTTCTCCCCCGTGTGTAATCTCTGATGTGTGGAAAGATCGGACTTCTCTGAAAAACATTTCCCACACTCAGAACAGGAAAAAGGCTTCTCCCCCGTGTGAGATCTCTGATGTTTGGAAAGATCGGACTTCTGTGAAAAACATTTCCCACACTCAGAACAGGAAAAAGGCTTCTCCCCCGTGTGAAATCTCTGATGTGTGGAAAGATAGAACTTATTTGAAAAACATTTTCCGCACTCAGAACAGGAAAAAGGCTTCTCCCCCGTGTGAGATCTCTGATGTGTGGAAAGATTGGACTTAGTTAAAAAACATTTTCCGCACTCAGAACAGGAAAAAGGCTTCTCCCCCGTGTGTAATCTCTGATGTGTGGAAAGATAGAACTTATTTGAAAAACATTTTCCGCACTCAGAACAGGAAAAAGGCTTCTCCCCGGTGTGTGATTTCTGATGTGTGAAAAGATGGGACGTCCGTGAAAAACATTTTCCGCAATCAGAACAGGAAAAAGGCTTCTCCCCCGTGTGTAATCTCTGATGTGTGGAAAGATAGAACTTATTTGAAAAACATTTTCCGCACTCAGAACAGGAAAAAGGCTTCTCCCCGGTGTGTGATTTCTGATGTGTGAAAAGATGGGACTTCCGTAAAAAACATTTTCCGCAATCAGAACAGGAAAAAGGCTTCTCCCCCATGTGAGATCTCTGATGTGTGGAAAGACTGGACTTCACTGAAAAACATTTTCCGCACTCAGAACAGGAAAAAGGCTTCTCCCCCGTGTGAGATCTCTGATGTGTGGAAAGATAGGACTTCTCTGAAAAACATTTCCCGCACTCAGAACAGGAAAAAGGCTTCTCCCCGGTGTGTGATTTCTGATGTGTGAAAAGATGGGACTTCCATAAAAAACATTTTCCGCACTCAGAACAGGAAAAAGGCTTCTCCCCCGTGTGAGATCTCTGATGTGTGGAAAGATAGGACTTCTCTGAAAAACATTTTCCGCACTCAGAACAGGAAAAAGGCTTCTCCCCTGTGTGAGATCTCTGATGTGTGGAAAGATAGGACTTCTCTGAAAAACATTTCCCGCACTCAGAACAGGAAAAAGGCTTCTCCCCGGTGTGTGATTTCTGATGTGTGAAAAGACGGGACTTCCATAAAAAACATTTTCCGCACTCAGAACAGGAAAAAGGCTTCTCCCCCATGTGTGATCTCTGATGTATGGAAAGACTGGACTTCATTGAAAAACTTTGACCGCACTCAGGACAGAAATACAGCTTCCCAACTGTGTGAGATTTTTTATGCACATTAAGAGTGCTTTTGGAACTGAAACACTTCCCGCACATGGGACAGGACAACCTCTCATCTGTTGCAAGGACAGCACCGTCCCGCACAGTCTGAGGTTCCTCAGGATAAGAGGAATACGATGGTCTGGCACCGTCCCGCACAGTCTGAGGTTCCTCGGGATAAGAGGAATACGATGGTCCGGCACCATCCCGCACAGTCTGAGGTTCCTCAGGATAAGAGGAATACGATGGTCTGGCACCGTCCCGCACAGTCTGAGGTTCCTCGGGATAAGAGGAATACGATGGTACGGCACCGTCCCGCACAGTCTGAGGTTCCTCAGGATAAGAGGAATACGATGGTCCGGCACCGTCCCGCACAGTCTGAGGTTCCTCAGGATAAGAGGAATACGATGGTCCGGCACCGTCCCGTACAGTCTGAGGTTCCTCAGGATAAGAGGAATACGATGGTCCGGCATCGTCCCGCACAGTCTGAGGTTCCTCAGGATAAGAGGAATACGATGGTCCGGCACCGTCCCGCACAGTCTGAGGTTCCCCAAGATAAGAGGAATACGATGGTTCGGCACCGTCCCGCACAGTCTGAGGTTCCTCAGGATAAGAGGAATACGATGGTCCGGCACTGTCCCGCAGAGTCTGAGGTTCCTCAGGATAAGAGGAATACGATGGTCTGGCACCGTCCCGCACAGTCTGAGGTTCCTCAGGATAAGAGGAATACGATGGTCCGGCACCGTCCCGCACAGTCTGAGGTTCCTCAGGATAAGAGGAATATGATGGTCCATCTACACTGTGTGGTGTCGGATGGACATTTGAGGTAGTCGGGTTTCCTCCTGGACTATACTGTGTGATGTCCTCATGTTCTACTTTACAGTCTGGAGACAAAGTGAGACAATCCTCTGAGGTTTTCCTCATCTCCCGTCCATCTACTAAAATAGAGATACAAAGATTATTACTAGACATGAGCTGATTGGTTCCCCTAAACCAGGACTCCGCCCACATCAGTCAGCTTTGTCTCTGAGGATCTTACAATTCCCCCCTCAAGGTAACTAGTAAATGGCTCCTCTGATCTCCTACCAGATAATTTCTTTATTCATGGACCTTAGTCAGAGAGTGAGGAAACAACGAGAACTGTCTTTTATAGGAGTGACAGTGATGAGGGGATTATAGGACGAGGGTCAGGAGTATGTAATGTACAGCATAGAGTATATAGTGCAGGGGTCAGGAGTATGTAATGTACAACATAGAGTATATATTGCAGGGGTCAGGAGTATGTAATGTACAACATAGAGAATATAGTGCAGGGGTCAGGAGTATGTAATGTACAACATAGAGTATATAGTGCAGGGGTCAGGAGTATGTAATGTACAGCATAGAGAATATAGTGCAGGGGTCAGGAGTATGTAATGAACATGTAGCACCATGGTGTATAGGAAGGGTGACTAATAACGTTTCCCAGGTGGTAGTTACCCTTGCTTATTGTTAGGAGATCTACTGATTCCTCTCTAACTTTGGATGACTGCACCTTTTCTCTTCTGTCGCAAGGTCGGATTATGAATGGATGGGGTGCCTCAGCAAATTGACAGGGGTTTCTTTGGTCCCTGGGAGAGCCTATTTATTTGGGTGGAGCCCGGTGATCAGGAGGTTCTGTGCCACCTGGACAGCTGTCTGGGTGGACGTGTGGTATGTCGCCCGGTTTGCTAGGCCGGAAGCCTGAGGCCCATCCAGGAGCAAGAGAAGCAGCGCAGGGTTGGGACTTCAGGATTGGATTCCAACCGAGAGTAAAGATTCAGCCGAACGGGGAACCAGTTGTTGTCGGAGGTGGAGGGGAAGCTGTCGCCACTAAGGGACCATCCACCTTGTTACCGGAGACTACAGTTAGTAATCTGGAGCCAGTACCAGAGCAATCTTCTCACCAGCCTGGGACAGTGAAGAAGTGGGAAAGCTTCAGCAGGTGCCAAGCCAGGGGCCCAGCAGGATAGCGGGGGTGACGCTTGAGGAATATACAGTGATTTAGTTGTAGAAGAGCTCAGGAGATTCAGTGGCCACTGAAACTGGAAGTCTAGTGAGAGACCGGGAGCTCAGGGAGAGAAGATCTGCAGTGAGAGACTGTGTGAGAAGAAGAGAACTATTCTGTGTTACCAAGAGTTATGTAGAACTACCGTTAGTGACTGTAACAAGATTTGTTACCATAGGAGACAGCGGTCCTACCTATACAGAAGTGGTGTCCGGCTGGAGGCCTTCCACTGTATAGCAGTCTACCTATAGAAGTCTCGGAGTCTGCCAATTGTCATTGCATCTACTCAAATGTGTCCTGGCCCTAAACCGGCTCTCCAAACGTTCTTGTTCAGAGATAATAAAGAGTATGTAATGTACTACATAGAGTATATAGTGCAGAGGTCAGGAGTATGTAATGTACAACATAGAGTATATAGTGCAGGGGTTAGGACTCATGATATTGGTATTCAGTAATCAGTGGTGGGTGAAATGATTACTGGAGACAAGTTGCAGAGATCCCACACCGCTGCCTCCCATCTCCTGAGACTGCACTCAGTGACTTGGGTCTGAGACTATACAGACATATCCCTCCACCCGGCACAGCCAGCAAATAACAGAGCAAGTAACCCGGGAGAATTGTTCTGTCAGAGATCTCACTAGACCCAGGCATGGGGCAGAAGACCCAAGGTACATACCCCAGGTGTCTAGGTCAAGCAAACCCTATGGTGAAAATCAACATTTTGCTGCCAGCTGAACCCCAGAATCTCCATAAATCCAGTCTAGAGACATAAATTGTGTCTGCAGCACAGAGAAGGAAGATTATCCGAGAGAAATACAGGAATACAGGACGGGGAACACAGCTCAGGAAAGTGACCAGGGGATTATAGGCTGATATCACCCAGTCCCCGCCCTACTCTGGACCAATCAGTGAGCAGTATGGGTGGAGGAATGGATTTAGTGTTAATGACCCACCTGTGCTGATCTCTGTAGGAGTGTCCTCCTCTATAAATGTCCCCGTTATTCCATCCTCCTCCATAGACTGCTGATCATCCCTCACATACGTCTCTTCTTCTTCTGATTTCACCTCAAATTCTATATCGATTGGATCTCCACTCTAAATCAAGAGAATGAGAGAGAATATCATCTGTAAGATATAAACTTACATACAAAATCCACACATCATCTCCACCAGTCCATGTTCTAGATGTTCCAATCCACCAACCTTTAAATAAGGAGGTATGGTGTGACCTTCCTGTGTGGAATCCCGGGAATACAGAGGACGGGGACATCTCTCTGGTGGGTTCCTGGTATTAGGTGGCTCCATCATATCCTTGTGTCCTTCTGAAAACTCCTCCATTACTCCATACTCCTCATACTCCTCTTTATACTCTTCTTTAATAACAATATTATCATCCCCGAGGTTTCCACTCTGAATATATAATAAAACATTCATTATAATAAACATGTTTGTGTATAAATCATAACCACCAATAATTGTTCCTCATCTACCTGATGATGGTGGGGGATGGTGTGTTCCTCCTCCATCACCCCATCCTCCTCTTTTATCTCTTCTTTAACCTCAACTTTAGGATCTCTCAGGTTTCCACTCTGAATATAGAATAAAAATGACATCAATGGTAACAATGCAGATAATGTACAGATCCTAATGATACTATCAGCGATTGTTCCTCATCTACCTGATGATGGTGGGGGATGGTGTGACCTTCCTGTGTGGAATCCCGGGAATACAGAGGACGGGGACATCTCTCTGGTGGGTTCCCATTACTGGATCCATCTGTAGGAAACACACACACTGACTGAATACATTGTTTCTATGTGTTTATCAGATGATGGGGGATCTAGGTGGAGCCTCCGTACTGCTCTCTCCTTTACAATAAAGTCTCCTCTTACCCGGTGATGTGAGGGGCGGCTGATTGTCCATCATGACGTCCTTGTAGAGATCCTTGTGTCCTTCTAAATACTCCTGCATAGGGAAATAGACAGTGACATCACCTGATACTTATAAAGATAAAGTCATCATCCAGACACATCCCTTGTGTTGAACCTTCACAGACATCAGGAATAGTTATTTCCTCCTCCATAAAGATTATAAAATCAAAAACACGTAACATAAGTCCACCTCTAAAAAATAAAACCCAACCCGTATTATCGTATAATCTGTTAGTATAAACTGAAATGAAGAGAATGTTCCGGCCTTGTAAGTGGGGAAATGTTCTGACCCTGAAGGGGTTAATCTAGGTCTCCACACTATATATGTGTGTATCATCATCTGCTGGAGATAAAAGACGTCACAGTGACTATGGAGGAAGAGGACGGACATGACGGGGTTACTGGGTGTAAATACCTCCTCTGCTACCACTTCGGTAGCGGCTAGTTCCCATCCTCCAGATTAACCTTGTGATGTCACAGGAAACATGTGACCAGGAAACAGGAAATAGGGGGCGGGAACATGAAGTGAATAGAAGTGAATAGGAGGTGCAGAGCAGAGCACAATGTTATTATCCTGAAGGTTTCTCCCTCCATCTTCTTTTATATTATATCCTCTCTGTACCTCTCCCTGTATGTATACCTCAATCTCTCTCTATATATCTCCCTGTATACCCCCTCTCTCCCTGTATACCCCTCTCTCTCCCTGTATACCCCCCCCCTCTCTCTCTCTCCCTGTATACCCCTCTCTCTCTCTCCCTGTATACCCTCTCTCTCTCTCCCCCTGTATACCCCCCTCTCTCTCCCCCTGTATACCCCCCTCTCTCTCCCCCTGTATACCCCCCTCTCTCTCCCTGTATACCCCCCTCTCTCTCCCCCTGTATACCCCTCTCTCTCTCCCTGTATACCCCTCTCTCTCTCTCCCTGTATACCCCCCTCTCTCTCCCCCTGTATACCCCTCTCTCTCCCTGTATACCCCTCTCTCTCTCTCCCTGTATACCCCCCTCTCTCTCTCCCTGTATACCCTCTCTCTCTCTCCCTGTATACCCTCTCTCTCTCCCCCCCTGTATACCCCCCTCTCTCTCCCCCTGTATACCCCTCTCTCTCTCCCCCTGTATACCCCCCTCTCTCTCTCTGTATACCCTCTCTCTCTCTCTCCCCCTGTATACCCCCCCAGTATAACGGAACTATGTATTCTGCCAGGACATTTATAATCATCATGCAGTGAGGCATACCAAGGGTAAATTGTAGAGTGACTTTTGGGCACAGATTGAGCCAGGAGATGGGGTGGCAAGTGAATCATAATCCATGTTTGCAGGATGTCTGGAGATATCACAAGTTGTTGGCTATTCAATGTGGGGACACATTCTTTTGAAAGGTGTTAATTGCATAGACTCCTAGAGATTTCATTGTCCCTTGTGTAAAGGTGTTATGAATGCTAAATACTGTTTATGTGTGGAATGAACTTATCGGAGACAGAACGTCTGTCTAGAAATGTGGATTGGAAGGAGATCATTGTGTTTGAGTTCTGGTAATGAAGGAATGTTTAGTAATTAGCTCAAAGAAGGTGATTGAAGCTTCCCCACGGTGTGATGTGTGGGTGGGGACAGTTTGATTGTTCATGTGCCTTGAATACTGTATAAAATCTCAGAGTGAACCATTAAAAATCAGTCCTGCTTGACTCTGCAAAACGTAGCCCCGTCTCGTTTCTTGGAAGGGCGTTCGATGGGATATACCGGCGGTACCTGCATATCGCAGCTTGCCAGGGAAAAGGACTTCTCCAACGGCTGATACCCTCTCACTACCTGGGTAGCCGTTACACCCCCCTCTCTCCCCCTGTATACCCCCCTCTCTCTCCCCCTGTATACCCTCTCTCTCCCCCTGTACACCCCTCTCTCTCTCTCCCTGTATACCCCCCTCTCTCTCTCCCTGTATACCCCTCCCTGTATACCTCTCTCTCTGTATGCCCCCTCTCTTTCTCTCTGTATGCCCCCTCTCTTTCTCTCTCTGTATGCCCCCCTCTCTTTCTCTCTCTGTATGCCCCCCTCTCTTTCTCTCTCTGTATGCCCCCCTCTCTTTCTCTCTCTGTATGCCCCCCTCTCTTCTCTATACCGCTCTCTCCCCCTCGCTCTCTATACCTCTCTCTTGCTCTCTATACCTCTCTCTCTCCCCCCTTCCCTTTTCTTCTCTCTCTCCCCCTTCCCTTTTCTTTTCTCTCTCCCCCCTTCCCTTTTCTCTCTCCCCCTTCCCTTTTCTCTCTCCCCCTTCCCTTTTCTCTCTCCCCCTTCCCTTTTCTCTCTCTCTCCCCCCTCCCCTCTCTATCTCTCTCCCCCCCTCCCCTCTCTATCTCTCTCCCCCTCCCCTCTCTATCCCCCCTCCCCTCTTATCTCTCCCCTTCCCCTCTTATCTCTCCCCACCCCTCCCCTCTCTCTCCCCCTTATCCCCTCTCTCCCCCCTATCCCCTCTCTCCCCCTTCCCTTTTTTCTCTTTCTCTCTTCCCCCTTCTCTCTCTACCCCCTTCTCTCTCTCCCCCCTTCTCTCTCTCTCTCCCCCCTTCTCTCTCTCCCCCTTCTCTCCCCCCCTTCTCTCTCTCTCTCTCCCCCCCCTTCTCTCTCCCCCCCTTCTTTCTCCCCCCCTCTCTCTCCCCCCCTTCTCTCTCTCTCTCTCCCCCCTTCTCTCTTTTCTCCCTTCCTTCCCCCCCACCTCCTACCCTCTCTCTTTTCTCCCTTCATTCCCTCTCTTTTCTCCCTTCCTTCCTCCCACCCTCTCTCTTTTCTCCCTTCCTTCCTCCTACCCTCTCTCTTTTCTCCCTTCCTTCCCCCCCACACCTCCTACCCTCTCTCTTTTCTACCTTCCTTCCTCCTACCCTCTCTTTTCTCCCTAACTTCCCCCCCACCCACACCTCCTACCCTCTCTCTTTTCTCCCTTCCTTCCCCCCCCTCCCCCACACCCTCTCTCTTTTCTCCCTTCCTTCCTCCTACCGTCTCTTTTCTCCCTCCCCCCACACACCTCCTACCCTCTCTCTTTTCTCCCCCCCCCCCCCACCTCCTACCCTCTCTCTTTTCTCCCTTCCTCCCTCCCCCTTCTCTCTCCCTTCCTCCCTCCTCTCTTTTCTCTCTCCCTTTCTCCCTCCCTCCCCCTCCTCTCTCCCTTCCTCCCTCCCTCCCCCTCCTCTCTCCCTTCCTCCCTCCCCCTTCTCTCTCTCCCTTCCTCCCTCCCCCTTCTCTCTCTCCCTTCCTCCCTCCCCCTTCTCTCTCTCCCTTCCTCCCTCCCCCTCCTCTCTTTTCTCTCTCCCTTCCTCTCTTTTCTCTCTCTCTCTCTTTCCCTTCCTCCCTCCCCCCTCCTCTCTTTTCTCTCTCTCTTTCCCTTCCTTCCCCCTCCTCTGTTTTCTCTCTCCCTTTCTCTTTCCCTTCCTCCCTCCCCCCTTTTCTCTCTCCCTTCCTTCCTCCTCTCTCTCCCTTCCTCCCTCCCTCCCCCTCCTCTCTTTTCTCTCCCCCTCCTCTCTTTTCTCTCTCCCTTCCTCCCTCCCTCCCTCCTCTCTTTTCTCCCTCCCCCTTCTCTCTTTTCTCTCTCCCTTCCTCCCTCCTCTCTTTTCTCTCTCCCTTCCTCCCTCCTCTCTTTTCTCTCTCCCTTCCTCCCTCCTCTCTTTTCTCTCTCCCTTCCTTCCTCCCTCCCCCCTACCCTATCTCTAGTGAGTGTACAGCTTGTATAACAGTGTCAATTTGCTGTCCCCTCAAAATAGCTACACACAGCCATTAATGTCTAAACTGCTGGCAACAAAAATGAGGACACCCCCTAAGTGAAAATGTCCGAATTGGGCACAAAGTGTCAATATTTTCATTCACCAGAATGTTGTATTTTCGTTCACCAGAGTTTTATTCTATGCATGATTATTTATACTAAATAAAGAAATTATTTACAATAATAAAGTTGAATACACT
Organism: Rana temporaria; assembly: GCF_905171775.1. Taxonomy (NCBI): domain Eukaryota; kingdom Metazoa; phylum Chordata; class Amphibia; order Anura; family Ranidae; genus Rana; species Rana temporaria. The sequence continues at coordinate 597,455 of NW_024404456.1, forward strand.
TATTTGTGTTTTTCATTATGATAATAAACACAATGTATTTTTTTCTATTATCTATTTGATTTGTCTTTTTTTTATATTCTAAAACACCGTATGTTAAGGTGCCTTGTGTTTGATCTTATGAATGGATGACATCATAACAGGATCTACATGTCCCCACTATTTGCACAACCCTAAACATCATAGTGAGAAAACTAGACTGCCCATGTGATAATGTATGAAAATAAACACAAATCTCCCGTTCCCAATCATTTATAGAACACGTGGCTTAGAGCTTGGACTTGGCAGATAAAAAATACTTATAAAACCCCGGCTTGTCTAATAGATGGGGGGGGGGGGGGGGAATGATTTAAAAATTAAATCAGGAGACCATAATAAAGGGAACCAGAAAAAAAGCTTAGATTCCTTGATAATATATACAATTATATATTTAGTTGCAATTTTAAAAAGATCTAGATATATCATTTATATTTTAAATTATGGGTAAAAATCCTTCAAAAATATTTAATTCGGTAAGTTACTGGAAACCACGGCTTTGTATTTTGGAGTGAAAGAACTATAATGAGGGATTGTCAAGTTAGTAACACTAAGTCTGTTCTTAAAGCGGAGGTTCACCCAAAAATCAACTTTCTGCGATTAGATCCAGCATACGGCTGACATCTGCAGTATGCTGTTTTTTTTTGTACTTATCGTTTTATCAGCCATTGTTATCCGGCTCCGAGCGGGGATTCCTTCCGGTATAGGCGTTCCTAAGCCAAGCGGAGTTGATTGACGGGCTGCTAAAGCGCATCACGCCTTACGAAAATACCCGAAGTGACACTCGGGTGTTTACGGCGCTATACGGCGCCTGCCGTGTAGAGCTGACTGCGCAGGCGCTGTAAACACCCGAGTGTCACCTATACCCGGAAGGAATCCCCGCTCGGAGCCGGATAACAACAGCTGATAAAACGATAAGTACAAAAAAAAAAACAGCATACTGCAGATGTCAGCAGTATGCTGGATCTAATGGCAGAAAGTTGATTTTTGGGTGAACCTCCGCTTTAACTTTCCCATATGCTAATAATCCAAATACTTAAAGCGGGAGTTCACCCAAAAAATTTTTTTTAACATTACATTCAGCCGAGTTGTCCTAATGACAATCGGCAGTTTTTTTTTTTTTCCCCGTACATATCGACTTTCAACGCCGCTTCCGGGTATGTCTTCTTCCGGACTGGGCGTTCCTATCTGATTGACAGGCTTCCGACCGTCGCATACAGCGCGTCACAAGTTGCCGAAAGAAGCCGAACGTCGGTGCGGCTCTATACGACGCCTGCGCATCGATGTTCGGCTTCTTTCGGCAACTCGTGACGCGCAATATGCGACGGTTGGAAGCATGTCAATCAGATAGGAAAGCCCAGTCCCGCAGAAGACATACCCGGAAGCGGCAGTGAAAGTCGGTATGTACGGAAAAAAAAGCCGATAGTAATTAGTCATCAAAGGTAAATATATATCAAAAAAAGAATTAGCTCCCTCATAGTAAACTGTCTAGTTCCCATTCCTCTAAATGACCTGTATGGTAATAATGAAGAAAGGTCATTTAGCAGGATAGGAACTAACTCCTTCATAGTGAACCGTCTAGTTCCCATCCCTCTAAATGACCTGTATCGTAAAAATTAAAATAAGGTCATTTAGCAGGATAGGAACTAGCTCCTTCATAGTGAGACGTATAGTTCCCATCCCTCTATATGACCTGACTACTAGGGGGCAAAAAGGTTATTCTGTGGGATGGGAACTAGCCTGTTCACAGTGAGCAGGCTAGTTCCCATCCTCAGAATTGACCCGGTGAATCTGCAGGATGGGAACTAGCTCCCTCACAGTGAACTGTCTAGTTCCCATCCCTCTATATGACCTGTATGGTAATAATGAAGAAAGGTCATTTAGCAGGATGGGAACTAGCTCCTTCATAGTGAGCCGTCTAGTTCCCATCCCTCTATATGACCTGTATGGTAATAATGAAGAAAGGTCATTTAGCAGGATGGGAACTAGCTCCCTCACAGTGAACTGTCTAGTTCCCATCCCTCTATATGACCTGTATGGTAATAATGAAGAAAGGTCATTTAGCAGGATGGGAACTAGCTCCTTCATAGTGAGCCGTCTAGTTCCCATCCCTCTATATGACCTGTATGGTAATAATGAAGAAAGGTCATTTAGCAGGATGGGAACTAGCTCCCTCACAGTGAACTGTCTAGTTCCCATCCCTCTATATGACCTGTATGGTAATAATGAAGAAAGGTCATTTAGCAGGATGGGAACTAGCTCCTTCATAGTGAGCCGTCTAGTTCCCATCCCTCTATATGACCTGTATGGTAATAATGAAGAAAGGTAATTTAGCGGGATGGGAACTAGCTCCTTCATAGTGAGCCGTCTAGTTCCCATCCCTCTATATGACCTGTATGGTAATCAGTGGCAGACTACCGCCATAGCGACCCACGTGGGTGCTATGGGGCCCGCAGCCGAGTGAGGATAAGGGGGGCCCGATGAGGATGAGAGCACCGCCGGCACAGTCTCCCAGCCAGGGTAAGAGGCAAACTGTATCAGCAGAGAGCGGGATTGCCCGCTGTAATAGCTTTCATTAGAATTTCCAGTGTTCCCGGGGCTCACGTCACATAGCTCCACCTCTTGGCCCGGCCCCTTTGATAAAACAGAACGCCGGTCCAATGCGGGATGTGTGACGTCATCAAAGGCGCTGGGCCAAGAGGTGGGGCTATGTGACGATGAGCCCCAGGAAGACAGGAAAGTCAAATGAAAGCTATAACAGCATGCAATCCCGCCCTCTGCTGATCCGGCCGGCTTGCCTCTTCCTCTGCACAGGTGAGGCTGTATTGGGCACAGGCAGGCCAGGCTGTATTGGGCACAGGTCATGCTGCATTAAGCACAGGTCATGCTGTATGGGGCACAGGCAGGCCAGGCTGTATTGGGCACAGGTCATGCTGTATGGGGCATAGGCAGGCCAGGCTGTATTGGGCAGAGGTCACGCTGCATTTTGCACAGGTCACGCTGTATTGGGCTTAGATCACAGGTCATGCTGTATTTGGCACAGGTCAGGCTGCATGGGGCACAGGTCAGGCTGCATGGGGCACAGGTCACGCTGTATGGGGCACAGGTCACGCTGCATGGGGCACAGGTCACGCTGCATGGGGCACAGGTCACGCTGCATGGGGCACAGGTCACACTGTATTGGGCATAGGTCACACTGTATTGGGCACAGGTCAAGCTGCATTGGGCACAGGTCACGCTGTATGGTAAGGTGACCAGATTTTTCAAATAAAATCCGGTGACATATTTTTTTTACTAGTAATGGCGGCAATCAGCGACTCTCTGCCCGTCACAACCCACCTCACAGCCTGTCAAGTCTTACTCTCCGTCCCCCGGCAACTACTGGGTGGGGAGCGGAGGAAGATCACTCCACCAGGGAAGGCAAGGAGATAAACAGGCAGGCGGGTGTCCGGGACTTGAGCCAAGGCAGAAGAACATGCGAGCGGAGTTGAATGGGCATGCACCTGAAACTAAAGAAATATTCCCTCCGCTCCGACCAGCACATGATCATCAGAAAGGGGCACAGATAATGGAAAAAATGCACCCCCCTAAGCTAGTAGGAGCGGCAGAGCGGGAGTGTGTAATTCAGAATTATTATTTTTTATTCTGCACTGACTGTCTTTGAAATTGCCCCAGCCTCTTTTCAAATCCAATCCAGGGACAAAACCGGGGACAGACTTGGTCCGGGGACAGTGTCCTCAATCTGGGGACTGTCCCCTAAAACGGGGGATGTCTGGTCACCCTACTGTATGGGGCACAGGTCATGCTGCATGGGGCACAGGTCACGCTGCATGGGGCACAGGTCACGCTGCATTGGGGAACAGGTCACGCTGCATTGGGGAACAGGTCACGCTGCATTGGGGAACAGGTCACGCTGCATTGGGGAACAGGTCACGCTGCATTGGGGAACAGGTCACGCTGCATTGACACTAGGGCAGCTGTGGGAGGGCCCCAAACAACATTTTGCTATGGGGCCTTGTGATTTCTAATTAGGCCCTGATGGTAATAATGAAGAAAGGTCATTTAGCGGGATGGGAACTAGCTCCCTCATAGTGAGCCGTCTAGTTCCCATCCCTCTATATGACCTGACCACTAGGGGACAAAAAGGTTATTCTGTGGGATGGAACTCGCCTGTTCACAGTGAGCAGGCTAGTTCCCATCCTCAGAATTGACCAGGTTAATCTGGAGGATGGGAACTAGTCGCAACCGCTTTGTCTCCTCTCTGTTTCCTCCCGACTCACCTCTCACCTGTAACTTCCTGTCTGTGCCTGACATCATTTCCTGTCTTCCATAGAGACTTCTTCTCTCTATGGTAGAAGTGAGGTTACCATCTTGTGGAGCTCAGAGGAACTGTGAACACGGCCTTGTGCTGTGTGTGTATGTACTGTACAGAGGCGGCTCTCTAATAACATACTTGCCAACTGTCCCGTTTTTAACGGGACAGTCCCGTCAAATAGGACCTAGTCCCGGCTAATTTATTCTGCCGGGACTTGTCCTGGTTGTAGGGGTGTAACGGATCATCACCGCGGAGCGCTCCGGAGCCTAGGAAAGTTCCCGGCTTCAGGCTATGCTCCGGAGCGGCGGTCATCTTGCTCCACCCAGTGTGCTTGCCAGAGCCCAGCGTGACACGCCTCCCCGCCTCAGCGTGTTGACTTCTGTAGTCAGCGCGCTGAGGCAGGGAGCCATGTCACACTGTGCTCTGGGCTCTGGCAAGCAGTCTACGCTCTACAATTTTCAATGCAGCCGCCCACTTTCAATTTTTTTCACCAGTGGCCTCTCTCCGAGTGCGTCTCTCCATCGGAGGAGGTCTGGGCTAGCTGACGTCCGTGACGTCACGGCCGCCGGCCCACCACAATTGCTTCTGGGAGTTGTAGTCTGTGGCTGCGCGCACAAGCTCCCTGCTCCCGGTGGGTATAGAGAGTCTGAAGAGCAGGAGAGCAGCCTCGGGCTAAGGAGGGGAAAGTCATGTTGTACTCCAAGGTTGGTTCTTTCTGATGCTGCGGGGCTGGCCTGGGCATGTTGCATTTTGCAGTCAGTGCATTGCTTTAAACAGGAGAATTTAAATGTCAGAAAATGAATTTCTTCATCTCAGGAGATATGTAATGATGAGACTGTGGAATACAGAGAGCCTGCAAATCTACATTGCCAGTAACAAGATAAGGTTCACTGCATCAGAAGCAAAATATCTCTCCCCAAAAAATGTATCCTCCCAGCACAAACCCCCTTCCCCCAAAAATGTATCCTCCCAGCACAAACCCCCTTCCCCAAAAAATCTATCCTCCCAGCACAAACCTCCTTCCCCAAAAAATCTATCCTCCCAGCACAAACCTCTTCCCCCAAAAAATGTATCCTCCCAGCACAAACCCCCTTCCCCAAAAAATCTATCCTCCCAGCACAAACCTCTTCCCCCAAAAAATGTATCCTCCCAGCACAAACCCCCTTCCCCAAAAAATGTATCCTCCCAGCACAAACCCCCTTCCCCCAAAAAATGTATCCTCCCAGCACAAACCCCCTCCCCCAAAAAATGTATCCTCCCAGCACAAACCCCCTTCCCCAAAAAATGTATCCTCCCAGCACAAACCCCCTTCCCCAAAAAAATGTATCCTCCCAGCACAAACCTCCTTCCCCAAAAAATGTATCCTCCCAGCACAAACCCCCTTCCCCAAAAAATGTATCCTCCCAGCACAAACCCCCATCCCCAAAAAAATGTATCCTCCCAGCACAAACCCCCTTCCCCAAAAAAATGTATCCTCCCAGCACAAACCCCCTTCCCCAAAAAATGTATCCTCCCAGCACAAACCCCCTTCCCCCAAAAAATGTATCCTCCCAGCACAAGCCCCCTTCCCCAAAAAATGTATCCTCCCAGCACAAACCCCCTTCCCCAAAAAATGTATCCTCCCAGCACAAACCCCCTTCCCCAAAAAAATGTATCCTCCCAGCACAAACCCCCTTCCCCAAAAAATGTATCCTCCCAGCACAAACCCCCTTCCCCAAAAAATGTATCCTCCCAGCACAAACCCCCTTCCCCAAAAAATGTATCCTCCCAGCACAAACCCATTCTGCCAAAAAATGTATCCTCCCAGCACAAACCCCCTTCCCCAAAAAAATGTATCCTCCCAGCACAAACCCCCTTCCCCCAAAAAATGTATCCTCCCAGCACAAACCCCCTTCCCCCAAAAAATGTATCCTCCCAGCACAAACCCCCTTCCCCCAAAAAATGTATCCTCCCAGCACAAACCCCCTTCCCCCAAAAAATGTATCCTCCCAGCACAAACCCCCTTCCCCCAAAAAATGTATCCTCCCAGCACAAACCCCCTTCCCCAAAAAATGTATCCTCCCAGCACAAACCCCCATCCCCAAAAAAATGTATCCTCCCAGCACAAACCCCCTTCCCCAAAAAAATGTATCCTCCCAGCACAAACCCCCTTCCCCAAAAAAATGTATCCTCCCAGCACAAACCCCCTTCCCCCAAAAAATGTATCCTCCCAGCACAAACCTCCTTCCCCAAAAAATGTATCCTCCCAGCACAAACCTCTTCCCTCCAAAAATCTCTTCTCCCAGCTCAAGTGTTTACCCCCTCTAAATCTGTCTGCAGTGTTTACCCACTCTAACTCTGACTGCAAGCTAGCCATGGCTCATAGCCCATGACCAGCTCCCAGCAGGAACCACAGGTCCGGCAGCCAGCTCCCAGCAGGAACCACAGGTCCGGCAGCCAGCTCCCAGCAGGAACCACAGGTCCGGCAGCCAGCTCCCAGGCGGACCCACAGGTCCGGCAGCCAGCTCCCAGGCGGACCCACAGGTCCGCAGCCAGCTCCCAGCAGGACCCACAGGTCCGCAGCCAGCTCCCAGCAGGATCCACAAGCTGTAGGTCCTGCTGGGAACTGGCCACGGACCTATGGATCCTGCTGGCTACTGGAGTGGGCACTGGTAGGCTGCATTTGGTGGGCACTGGTAGGCTGCATTTGGTGGGCACTGGTAGGCTGCATTTGATGCATTGATATCTTTAAAATATTAATATAATTCCCGCAGTCTCTGACCATCTCTTGTATCATGTCTGCAGTCTCTGACCATCTCTGGTATCATGTCTGCAGTCTCTGACCAACCTCGATTGTATTATGTCTGCAGGCATTGACCATCTCCTGTAGTATGTTTGCAGTCTCTGGACATCTCTTGTATCATGTCTGTAGTCTTTGACCATCTCCTGTATCATGTCCATAGTCTCTGACCATCTCTTTTATCATGCCTGCAGTCTCTGACCATCTCCTTGTTTCATGTCTGCAGTCTATGACCATCTCCTGTATCATGTCTGCAGTCTCTGACCATCTCTGTTATCATGTCTGCAGTCTCTGACCATCTCCTGTATCATGTCTGCAGTCTATGACCATCTCCTGTATCATGTCTGCAGTCTCTGACCATCTCTGGTATCATGTCTGCAGTCTCTGACCATCTCCTGTATCATGTCTGCAGTCTATGACCATCTCCTGTATCATGTCTGCTGTCTCTGACCATCTCTGGTATCATGTCTGCAGTCTCTGACCATCTCTGGTATCATGTCTGCAGTCTCTGACCAACCTTGATTGTATTATGTCTGCAGGCATTGACCATCTCCTGTATTATGTTTGCAGTCTCTGGCTATCTCCTGTATTATGTTTTCAGTCTCTGGCAATCTCCTGTATCATGTCCACAGTCTCTTACCATCTCTTTTATCATGCCTGCAGTCTCTGACCATCTCTGGTATCATGTCTGCAGTCTCTGACCATCTCTGGTATCATGTCTGCAGTCTCTGACCATCTCTGGTATCATGTCTGCAGTCTCTGACCATCTCTGGTATCATGTCTGCAGTCTCTGACCATCTCTGGTATCATGTCTGCAGTCTCTGACCAACCTCGATTGTATTATGTCTGCAGGCATTGACCATCTCCTGTATTATGTCTGCAGTCTCTGGCTATCTCCTGTATTATGTTTTCAGTCTCTGGCCATCTCCTGTATCATGTCCACAGTCTCTTACCATCTCTTTTATCATGCCTGCAGTCTCTGACCATCTCCTTGTTTCATGTCTGCAGTCTCTGACCATCTCTGGTATCATGTCTGCAGTCTCTGACCTTCTCTGGTATCATGTCTGCAGTCTCTGACCTTTTCCTGTACTATGTCTGTAGTATGTCTGGGGGCTCTTTCTACCAGACTCTCTAACAGAAACCCCCTCTGTGTCCATCAGAGACTCCCCTTCCGGCTCCATTAGTGTACTCTCTTCCTATAATGTGTTTATTGGTAAGAGATCATGGGAGGATCCCGGGGTAATGAAGACTCCTTAGGGGAGCATCTCTGTGTCTGAGTTGTTGCCATAGAAACGTGTGTAATGGGGAGGAGTCAGTAAGATGACCACACCCATGTGGGGGGCGCCAGAAATATTTCTGCACCCAGGCGCCTGTGACCCGAGGATCGGCCCTGAGTGTGCACACGGTGTGTCATGAATGCCTGCTGGGTATGTTTGCTCCTAGTGGGCGCTCTATTATACACAATGCCAACATCCCTGTGTAGCGGGCATCTTCTACTGCCAGGGAGAACCTACACAGGGAAAGTCTACATATCATGTATCATTGCTGGGATTTGTAGTCCTCTGTACCTGCTGGTATTCTGCATTGTATTTTATATAATGTATCATTGCTGGGATTTGTAGTCCTCTCTAGCTGCTGGTATTCTGCATTGCATTTTATATAATGTATCATTGCTGGGATTTGTAGTCCTCTCTAGCTGCTGCTGGTATTCTCCATTGCGCTGTATAATGTATTGTTGCTGGGATTTGTAGTCCTCTCTAGCTGCTGCTGGTATTCTCCATTGCGCTGTATAATGTATTGTTGCTGGGATTTGTAGTTCCTCTATAACTGGTCAGTGGTAATCTGCATTGCGCAGTATAATCATTATACAGCGTAATGGAGAATACCACCAGCTATAGAGGACTACAAGTCCCAGCAATAGTACATTATACAGCACAATGCAGAATAACGCTATCTATCTCTGTAAAAGATAAATACGTTAAACAATCACTTTAAGCATCATAACCATTAAAGCTTAATGGAGCACAGATATAATGTGTGGTGTGTGTGTGTGTGCCTGCGCATGCGCGCCGGGGGGGGGGGGGCGCGGCAAAATGCACCTTCGCCTTAATTAATAGCTGTGCTGCAAAGTATCCCTGGAAATTTTTTTCAAATGTTGGCAACTATGCGGTACTTGTACTCGGTCCTAAAAAAGTGATATCGGGACAACCCTAGTCAGAATACAATAGTGCAGCGGGGAGGATTCCCCCATCCCCCTCCTATGTGTGGATGAGGGAAACGCTTCAGTTTTTTCCTCTCACCCCGCTGACTGAATGATAAAACTGATCCATGAATGGCCAGCTCTGGAAGAAAGATATATTATTCATCAACTGATCCCCCTGAAGGGGTTAATCTTCATATTACCTCCTCTGCCGCCAGATCCAGCAACGTCTCCTCACTACGTCCTTAGGAATGTGCTTTGTTCCTGACATCACTTCCTGTATCTGACATCACTTCCTGTCTTTCATAGAGACGTCCTGTATATAAGTGAGATCACCACCTTGTGGAGCTCAGAGGAACTGCAGCCCTGAGAAACATCTCGTAGTGTGAACACGGGGGTAGATTCAGGTAGGGGCGCGCACTGCTACGGCGGCGCAGCGTACCATTTTTATGCTACGCCTCCGTAAATTACTGGAGCTACGCTTCATTCACGAAGCATTTGCTCCGTAATTTGCGGCGGCGTTTCGTAAAAGGGGCCGGCGTAAGCGCACGTAATTTAAATGATCCCGTAGGGGGCGTGGATCATTTAAATTAGGCACGTTCCCGACATGCATTGCGGTAAATGACGTCGCAAGGACGTCATTTGCTTCGACGTGAACGTAAATGGCGGCCAGCGGCATTCACGATTCACTTACGCAAACGACGTAAATTCCGAAAATCGCGACGCGGCAACGACGTCTGTACTTACCATTGGCTGCGCCTCCTAATAGCAGGAGCAGCCTTACGACGAAAGCGACGAATGCAAACGATGTAAAACACGACTGCCGGGCGCGCGTACGTTTGTGAATCGGCGTGAGTATGCAATTTGCATACTCTACGCTGACAACTACGGGAACGCCACCTAGCGGCCAGCGTCAGAATGCAGCCTAAAATACGACGGCATAAGAGTCTTATGCCAGTCGTATATTAGGCTACAGTCGGCGTATCGAGCTTTCTGAATACAGAAAGTTGATACGCCGGCGCTACTTAGCAATTACGCTGCGTATCTATGGATACGCAGCATAATTGCTACCTGAATCTACCCCACGGCCTTGTGCTGTGTATGTATGTACTGTATATCCTTATAGATGGGTCATCTCCACTCCCACCAAGGGGGATAGAAATATATTACTGCTCGGGGGAGGGGGGGAGACATTTTGGCCCCTTTGATTTTGCAGTAAAATTGATGTGAGATTTAGTCATGTAGAACATCTGTTATATGGATACAAAGAACCCCAGCCGAGAGTAAAGGGTGGAAATGGCTCCTGATCCCCAGATTTGGGCAATTATGTCACCAATATAAATAGAAAAAAACCTGCGCTATGTGTAACAACTCAAATACCTCCAGAAATAACTTCTACCGGACTGCTGCTGTAACAAAGGTAAGTCTTCCCTTTATCACCTAGAAGAGCATTATGTGTCACAGCGCTGTCCTATTGTGTGTGCCGCCCATCAATTATCACAAATACACTAAAATATGTGGAGACATTCATATATAAAGTGCTAGGGGCCCCAATAATATTCTCTGCAGATCTACTGCTTCCACTTTACACCTACTTCATTCATCTTATGGGGTTTATCAATAAATGAAGTAATCTGATCCATGTGCAAATTCATATACAACATAAAGAGCTTTGTACTCAGGATGATGTTCTCTGCAGATCCACTGCTTTCCCTTTACACCTATTTCTGTAACTTCCTCCCGACTCGCCTCTCACCTGAAATTTCCTGTCTGTACCTGACATCACTTCCTGCCTGCCATTGAGACTTCCTGGGTAAAAGTGAGATCACCATCTTGTGGAGCTCAGAGGAACTGCAGCCCAGAAAAACATCTCGTAATGTGAACACGGCCTTGTGCTGTGTGTGTATGTACTGTATATCCTTATAGATGGGTCATCTCCACTCCCACCAAGGGGGAGGGAAATATATTACTGACTAGTCCAGACTTTATCAGTCAGGGATCCACCAAAGGATTCTAGGGATTTCTGTCTCTCAGTAACAACAATATCATGATAATTAGGGGTGCAACGGATCAAAAAACTCACGGTTCGCATTGTTCCTCGAATCAGGAGTCACGGATCGGATAATTTTTCGGATCGGCAAAAAAAAAAAAAAAATTCTCCCCCACTGTAATATCCACATCTCCCCCACTGCAGTGGCGTCACTAAGGTTGGTGTCACCCGCTGCAGAAAAAATTGTGTCACAGCCCCCCTCCCACCAACTATAGTCTCCCCTCAGTAAAGAACCCCCTCGGTGCAGACCCCCCCTCTCGGTGCAGACACCCCCCCTTCTCAGTGCGCTTGTCAGTACGCCGTGAGAATGTTGGTAAATACCAAGCGGCGTACCCGTGATTTCTCGCACTCGGGACAGGAATACGGCTTCTCCCCCGTGTGAGATCTTTTATGCACGTTAAGATCAGATTTAAAACGGAAACACTTCCCGCACTCAGTACAGGAAAGCCTCTTCTCTGTTGGAAGCACGGCACCGTCCCGCACAGTCTGAGGTTCCTCAGGATAAGAGGAATACGATGGTCCGGCACCGTCCCTCACAGTCTGAGGTTCCTCAGGATAAGAGGATACGATGGTCCGGCACCGTCCCGCACAGTCTGAGGTTCCTCAGGATAAGAGGAATACGATGGTCCGGCACCGTCCCGCACAGTCTGAGGTTCCTCGGGATAAGAGGAATACAATGGTCCGGCACCGTCCCGCACAGTCTGAGGTTCCTCAGGATAAGAGGAATACGATGGTCCGGCACCGTCCCTCACAGTCTGAGGTTCCTCAGGATAAGAGGAATACGATGGTCCGGCACCGTCCCGCACAGTCTGAGGTTCCTCAGGATAAAAGGAATACGATGGTCCGGCACCGTCCCGCACAGTCTGAGGTTCCTCAGGATAAGAGGAATACGATGGTCCATCTAAACTGTGTGGTGCAGGATGGACATTTGAGGTAGTCGGGTTTTCTCCTGGACTATACTGTGTGATGTCCTCATCTTCTACTTTACAGTCTGGAGACAAAGTGAGACAATCCTCTGAGGTTTTCCTCATCTCCCGTCCATCTACTAAAATAGAAATACAAAGATTATTACTAGACATGAGCTGATTGGTTCCCCTAAACCAGGACTCCGCCCACATCAGGCAGCTTTGTCTCTTTATTCATGGACCTTAGTCAGAGAGTGAGGGAACAACGAGAACTGTCTTTTATAGGAGTGACAGTGATGAGGGGATTATAGGACAAGTGTCCCCACCCCCTCTATTACACATTACCATCTTCCCAACACAAGAAGTCCTGCACTTCCTTATTTAGTCCATGATTTAGTCATGAATAACAGCGAGGCTGAGCCCTACCAGAGGTCAGAGAGTGAGGATGGGGGGGAGAACAACCAAGATGAAGACTGGACTGATCCTGAAGACCACCATCATTGGGTTATTGACTCCTCCCTCATTTTCACTTTCTGTTTAAAGCGGTAGTTCACCCCCCCCCCCGACACATTTTACCATCGAGACAGGCATTGTAGCGCGAGCTACAGTATGCCTGTCCCGATTTTTTTAACCCCGTACTCACCTTGTAGTCGTCCATCGTAGATTTCGGCTCCCGCGGGGAATGGGCGTGCCTATGGAGAGGGAGGATGATTGACGGCCGGCCCTGGCACGTCACTCTCTCCGAAGACAGCCGGAGTAGGTCTCGGCTCTTCACGGCGCCTGCGCACAGGCTATGCGCACGCGTCGTGAAGACCAAGCCTATTTCGGCTATTTCCGGAGAAGCGTGACGCGCCAGAGCCGGCCGTCAATCATCCTCCGTCTCCATAGGCACGCCCATTCCCCGGTATCTTCGATGGACGACTACAAGGTGAGTATGGGGCTAAAAAAAACGGGACAGGCATACTGTAGCTCGCGCTACAATGCCTGATTTTAAGGTAAAAGAAAAAAAAAAATTTTTTTCCCGTCGATAGGGTGAACCCCCGCTTTAAGGTTCCAAAATTTTAGGATGTTATCACATTATTATCACCATGTAAAAGTCTGTGCTCAAATCACATCATCAGATATAAAATGTCCAGCTGGTAGGAAATGGGTGTAACAAAAGAGAATACATATTGGGCCAGATTCACGTAGCGCAGCGGATCTATAGATCCACTCGATCTACGTGAATTAAGATCCGCTCCCGCAAGTTTAGGAGGCAAGTGGCTAATTCACAAACAACTTGCCTCCAAATTTGCGACGGCGGATCCTAAATCCCCCTGCGGAATTCAAATTCCGCGGCTAGGGGAGTGTACTATTTAAATCAGGCGCGTTCACGCGCCGATTTAAATGCGCATGCGCCGTCCGGGGAATTTCCCGGCGTGCATTGCTCCCACTGACGTCACTAGGACGTCAGTGGTTTCGACATGAGCGGGACTTGCGACGCGCGTGTTCGTGAATCGGCGTACGCAAACGACGTTGGAAAATTCAAATTTGACGCGGGAACGCCAGCTATACTTAACATTGGCTGCGCCAGATAAAAGCAGGGGTAAGTATACGACGGGAAAACCGCTACGGAAACGATGTAAGAACACTGCGACAGGTCCGCGTACCTTCGTGAATTTGCGTATCTCGCTGATTTACATATTATTTATCGTAAATCAGCGGGAACGCCCCCGGCGCCATTTTTTAATTGAAAAAAAGATCCGACAGTGTAACACTGTCGGATCTTAGTCCTATCTATGCGTATCTGATTCTATGAATCAGGCGCATAGATAGGACCAGTGTAAGTCAGAGATACGATGGTGTATCTGTAGATACACCGTCGTATCTCTTTGTGAATCTGGCCCATTATGTGTATATATAGCAGTGGGTAGAGGGGAGAGAGCATAAGTCAGGAGTATGTAATTGTAGTAGTATATGTTGTAATATATGGATATGTATGTGTATATATATATATATATATATATATATATATATTGTATGAGTCTAACATATACAGGCCGTATTTCAAACCTGTGATTCAAAGAGACAGGAAGAGTCTCTTTCAGATCACATGCAATCTAATTACTTATTAGAGGGGGGTTATTAGTATGCAAGGATGCATACTAATTAGTGACTTCGGCTGAAGTCACATCCTGTCTTTTAGAGTGGCAGGTAAATATTTCCTGTTTTTCAATTAAGAGACAGCCAATCAATTGCTCAGCTATTCAAAGGAAACAATATATAATGTTGGGAATTTCTGGCTATCAGTTAGAGAATATACCCCCACGTATTCTCTGCATGAACATGTGAAGGCACAGGTCTAGAAGGGATCAGAACATGTATTCTCTAAGATGAGACTTTGACACTACATTACTTTGTTGGACTCTTGTATCATCTGTTATTAGAAGTCAACTAAATTTACTCTCTGACTTCAGTACATTGGATCTTATGGTTCGGTGTTGGACAATATACACTATATAATTAGATCACTACATTGGTGCCGTTCAAGTGACCAGAAGCGCATTTTCAGGACTTAGTAACAGAAGTCGGTGATGACGAAAAATCCTGTGAGTTGGACAGAAGTCTGATGGAGACCCAAGAGCTGTGCTGTGACCTCTAATGTCTGGTTGTGACATATGAGAGTATGATATACAAGACTATACAGGTTTGGAACCCCAGAATTATTCTCTGGAGACTGGAAACTGAAGAAAGAAAAGACTGTTGTGTACTAGAAGACCGGAACTGGCAAGGTGGAGCTTCAAATGCGGTGAGTAAAATATTTCCTCTATTTTAAATTATTAGTACTATAGTCGAAATGCTTACTCAGTGTGAAGCTAGTGTCAGTTCTGATAAAGTTAATAGATGGGTATTAAAATGTATTAGGCGTCATGGCGGTCCTTATGAAATGCCAGAAAAATGTAAGCAGACGTGGACTATGATGAAGGAATTTTTAGAGGAAAGTGTTTTTGATAGCAAAATTTCAGAAAGTAAAAGAAAAGGTTGTATTGTGCAGGGCTTGTTATCTTGCTGTTTAACAATGGAAAGTTCTTTGAATGATAAAGTTGAGGAAATTGCGCAGTTACAGAGTGCAGTTGATAATAGCCATAAGATTTGCCAGAGGTTACAAAACCAATCAGAAACCGAGACAGTAAATTTAAAATTGCATGCAGTTACCATTGGTGGAGCTTTGCTTGAGAAATCTAAACGTTGTGATGAATTATCAGAGGAAAATGAGAGATTAAAATTAAGAATTATGGAATTAGAGAAGAGATCTCAGGGATGCAGATGTGCATCAAATCTTGGATTAAGCAATCTGCAGCAAAATACAAACTTTCTATCAAATGAAACAGAACCTCATATTAAATCTGATAATTCATTGCCAGCCGCACCCACTGTGACCACCACAGTTTATAACAATAATAATAACAATAATACAGCATTTGAAACCAAAAGAACTGGATGCAATTCTTAAAGAAATAGGAATGGTTCCCTGCCATGATTTAAACTGATTTTTAAAATGGTTTTGTGACTTGCAGAATGTCAGAGATTTGTACAATATCAACCCATCTGACTTAGAAAGAGTTTTGCAACATTCTATAGGGAATAGTCTTTGGATGAGAATCAAACAGATCTGTCTTCAGCCTCTGAGGACAAGGGACATATTACTGGAATTATTGTGTGTTCTGTACGGAGTGCGTTCCGATGTTACGATTCATGGGAAGATTGAGCAGATGCAAGGTGAGTCTCCCTATGAATTGTCGCACAGGATATATACGATTATGGAATTGTTGGTTGGTAATAATCTTGCATTTGAACGGGGAGGCTCGATACATATCAGTATGTTTCTAGATGCTTTGCATGAAGATATCAAAGAAAATATTTTATTAGTTACCCCGAATCCTCATGATTTAAAAGACGTATTATTGAGAGCAGATCATTTATGGAGAAAGTCACATGAGCAAGCTGTCAGAATTGATGTAGCTACATTGTTTAGGACAAACACTGAACAGAAAGATCAGAAGATAATATCTAATGATCACAACAAGAGACGGAACTCTGGGTCAAACATTGGTGATATTCACATGAAAAACAGAGCTGACCAAAATAATAATAAGAAAAGGACCTGGATACCATTTCCTCAGTTAAAACAGAAATATGACCACCTGAAGATTGAGTATAAGGCCCCATACACACGAGAGGATTTATCCGCAGATACGGTCCAGCGGACCGTATCCGCGGATAAATCCTCTCGAGGATTTCAGAAGATTTCTATGCGATGGCGTGTACACACCATCGCATTGAAATCCGCGCTGAAATCCTCTGGCGATGACGTGTCGCGCCGTCGCCGCTATTATGACGCGGCGACGGCGCGACGCTGTCATATAAGGAATTCCACGCATGCGTAAAATCATTACGACGCGTGCGGGGAATCCCTTTGGACGGATGGATCCGGTAAGTCTGTACAGACGAGCGGATCCATCAGCAGATGGATTTGTTGTGCATGTCAGCAAATATCCGATCTGCTGGAATCCATCCCAGAGGAGATTTCTCCGCGGAAACAGATCCGCTGGCGTGTACACACCATAGGATCTATCCGCAGAAACCCATTTGCTGGGATTTATCTGCGGATGGATTCTATCGTGTGTATGGGGCCTCAGATGAAAATAGAATATTACACACTATTAGAACAGTTGAATGGTACAGATCTGTTTTTGAATGAAAATGAAACTTCTATAGCAGTGGGGGTGAATTAGCTTTAAAGTGTAAACATGTAAATAGTTCTTTGTTTAAGGTCCTTGCTAATGAGTTTTGTCTGAGAGGTTTTGTCTTTCAGGTACGTTGCTGGAGATATGCGTTTGCATGTGAATAGCTGGAGTAATTGCTGGCTAGTGGGGGAGAGACACTGAATGGACAATATCACTATACAAGAAATTATAAAGAATTCATGGACACTCTCTCAATTTTCATCAAGCAATGGGCCTTTTTTTTTTTTTTTTTTAACATTCATTTTTTTTTCTCTTCATTTTTTTATTTTTATTTTATTAATGGACTTACCCAATGCCCCATTGTTTCATTTTCTCCCTTTCCCCGATATATTTTGCTTTTTTATCATGTTTTATTCCTTGAACCTAATCTTAAAACCAGAGTGAAGCATTTAAACTTATTATAACATACATACATATACATATACATATGACATAATGCATATTGATATCAATAGATTTGACCTCTGAGGTGATGCTGCACAATGGCTGGGCATAGCATACATTATAGTAGGTTGGATGGTTTTCCTAAATTTATAGGAGGAGTGAGTGAAATTCGTCACTCTAGTCATGATTTGCAATATTGTTGAATCAGTTGTTTATAATATGCTGAAGGCTGTGACACATATGGATGAAAGAGACCTTCCTACCTTTCATAAAAAATACTGGCAAGAATTTCCACTGCCGATTTGTCTGCACAGAAGATCTGATAAACACTGATGTCAAGCTGATACTCTAAACCAGGGGTCTCCAAACTTTTCAAACAAAGGGCCACTTTATTGTCCCTTAGACGTTAGGAGGGCTGGATTGTGGCCAACAGGGGCAGAAAATGTCACGGGCTCAGCATCAGTGAGAATAAATATGGCCTCAGGGTTGGTGGTCAATAGGAGGAGGAGAATTGCCCCTATCAGTAGGAGGAATAGTATCCCAGGATTGGTATCAGAGGAAGATATAGTGCCCCATTGTTGGTGTCAGTTGGAGGAATAGTGCTTCATATCAGTGGAAGCAATTGTGCCCCAAGGGCCGGATTAAGGCTAGCAAAGGGTCACATCTGGCCCTCGGGCCGCAGTTTGGAGACCCCTGCTCTAAACTATTGCATGAGGGAATATATACATATATGTTGGTAGACCATTCTGGTGGAATTATGGACTGAATGATACAAAACAGCTCTATTAAAGGCAACGAGGGGTCGGCCTACAGCACATTACAAAAGCAAATTGTCGCTGGCAATCAACAAATTCAGAATATTGATGTTAAAGGAAATAAGTGTCCTGATTGGTGGATTGATGATTGAAGGTGTCAAGTGCAAGGAAATAGTTTGCAGCACAGAATTTTTCCAAACCTTTTTGACCTTGAAAGGGACTGCTGATACATTAATGGTTCTTCTTACTACAAAGATGGAAGAATTTCAGGAATTGCTGGTGTTTGTGTAAAAGCATCTTTAAAAAAAATGAAAACTTTGAGCCTGGAGATGAGAGAATCCTGGAGATGAGAGAATCCTGGAGATGAGAGAATCCTGGAGATGAGAGAATCCTGGAGATGAGAGAATCCTGGAGATGAAAGAATCCTGGAGATGAGAGAATCCTGGAGATGAGAGAATCCTGGAGATGAGAGAATCCTGGAGATGAGAGAATCCTGGAGATGAAAGAATCCTGGAGATGAGAGAATCCTGGAGATGAGAGAATCCTGGAGATGAGAGAATTCTGGAGATGAGAGAATCCTGGAGATGAGAGAATTCTGGAGATGAGAGAATCCTGGACTTATGTGGATTGGACCTCCCAAAACATACCAATCTTTACTTTCAGTGAGATGGTGAGAGATGTGATGGAGTCAGAATGGACGGTGACATCAGCTCGTTTTTGCACAATTTTTAAGATGGTGATGTGATTTACAAAACAAGGAGCAATCTTTGAAATGAGGCCTAACGGCTATACTGGCCACGGATGTTTACTGAATCCTTTTCCAGTCATGGTCTAAAGTTATATTATCTAATAACTGTTTCATGGGGATATTTTAGAGGTTGGTGAAGAGAGATGTAACCAGTCTCAACTTAATATTTCATATGAGCCATTGTAAAGCATCCAGTACCTCAAACCATAATGACGTTTAATGTTTGAATTATGAGTCAGTTCTAGTAGTTAGAACCGACTCAAGTGGGGGAATATGTTGTAATATTAATATAGATGTGTAGGTATTTAAAATATCATGTTTATATATATATATATATATATATATATATATATATATATATATATATCATGGTTTACATACAGGCATTCAAGGTTACACATCAAAGGGTGTTTGCTGACCAAAAGGGTTAGTGGTCAAACGACACGTATCAAAAGGTACAGAGGACCCTTTGATGTGTTAATCTTATCTAAGACGACCTAGGTGTGTGAGATGGCCTGGTAAGGAAGGAAGTATTTATTGATGGTAATTAGACTTGAGGGAAGTTTTCATTCAAGGAAACAGTTGATTGACCTGAAGGAACCCCTCCCTTTTGAGTGTGAGACCAATATTTGAGACACTCAAGCTGGCATTCAAGTGTGTAGTCTTGTCACTCTAAGGAGAATATGGTACAGGTCTAGGAAAAGATGGGATTCTGAAATACTCTGTTGGATCTTTGTATCGTCTGTGGACTTTGTATGTTATTGGAAGTTAATTAAATTGTGCGTTCTCTGGAGAGCCTGGTGTGTTGCTGCGAAACAACTTAATTTATGGTCATCATACTAACATCTAAGATATTAATTATCTAACCGGACTACTGGGCACTATGCGTACACATCTTGATCACTACATTTATTGGACAAATTAGATCACTACAATCTCAACATGAGAATCGATTTACAAAGCTTCATAAACAGGCACTCAGAGGAGAGCGATCTCCCCTGAGAATGCCTGAGAACTGAATAGCGGTATTTTACCGCACTTTCATAAAAGGACACCTATGAGACGTTTCTCTGGGCTGCAGTTCCTCTGATCTCCACAAGATGGTGATCTCACTTCTACCATAGAGAGATGAAGTCTCTATGGAAGAAAATAAATGATGTCAGGGACAGACAGGAAGTTCCGGGTGAGAGGTGAGTCGGGAGGAATCAGAGAGGAGACGTCGCTGGAAGACGCAGCAGAGGAGGTAATAAGATCTTATCTTCTATTTACACCCAGTAACCCCGTCATGTCCGTCCTCTTCCTCCATAGTCACTGTGACGTCTTTTATCTCCAGCAGATGATGATACACACATATATAGTGTGGAGACCTAGATTAACCCCTTCAGGGTCAGAACAGTCCCCCACTTACAGGGCCAGAAAATTCTCTTCATTTCAGTCTATACTAACAGATTATACGATAATACGGGTTGTTGTTTTTTTTTTTATAGAGGTGGACTTATGATACTTGTTTTTGATTTTATAATCTTTATGGAGGAGGAAATAACTATTCCTGATGTCTGTGAAGGTTCAACACAAGGGATGTGTCTGGATGATGACTTTATCTTTGTAAGTATCAGGTGATGTCACTGTCTATTTCTCTATGTAGGAGTATTTAGAAGGACACAAGGATCTCTACAAGGACGTCATGATGGACAATCAGCCGCCCCTCACATCACCGGGTAAGAGGAGACTTTATTGTAAAGGAGAGAGCAGTACGGAGGCTCCACCTAGATCCCCCATCATCTGATAAACACATAGAAACAATGTATTCAGTCAGTGTGTGTGTTTCCTACAGATGGATCCAGTAATGGGAACCGACCAGAGAGATGTCCCCGTCCTCTGTATTCCCGGGATTCCACACAGGAAGGTCACACCATCCCCCACCATCATCAGGTAGATGAGGAACAATCACTGATAGTATCATTAGGATCTGTACATTATCTGCATTGTTACCATTGATGTCATTTTTATTCTATATTCAGAGTGGAAACCTGAGAGATCCTAAAGTTGAGGTTAAAGAAGAGATAAAAGAGGAGGATGATGAGGATGGGGTGATGGAGGAAGAACACACCATCCCCCACCATCATCAGGTAGATGAGGAACAATTATTGGTGGTTATGATTTATACACAAACATGTTTATTATAATGAATGTTTTATTATATATTCAGAGTGGAAACCTCGGGGATGATAATATTGATATTAAAGAAGAGTATAAAGAGGAGGATGAGGAGTATGGAGTGATGGAGGAGTTTTCAGAAGGACACAAGGATTTGATGGAGCCACCTAATACCAGGAACCCACCAGAGAGATGTCCCCGTCCTCTGTATTCCCGGGATTCCACACAGGAAGGTCACACCATCCCCCACTGTTACAAGGTCGGTGGGGCGGAGCATCTAGAACATGGACTGGTGGAGATGATGTGTGGATTTTGTATGTAAGTTTATATCTTATAGATGATATTCTCTCTCATTCCCTAGAGTGGAGATCCAATCGATATAGAATTTGAGGTGAAATCAGAAGAAGAAGAAGAGACGTATGTGAGGGATGATCAGCAGTCTATGGAGGAGGATGGAATAACGGGGACATTTATAGAGGAGGACACTCCTACAGAGATCAGCACAGGTGGGTCATTAACACTAAATCCATTCCTCCACCCATACTGCTCACTGATTGGTCCAGAGTAGGACGGGGACTGGGTGATATCAGCCTGTAATCCCCTGGTCACTTTCCTGAGCTGTGTTCCCCGTCCTGTATTCCTGTATTTCTCTCGGATAATCTTTCTTCTCTGTGCTGCAGACACAATTTATGTCTCTAGACTGGATTTATGGAGATTCTGGGGTTCAGCTGGCAGCAAAATTTTGATTTTCACCATAGGGTTTGCTTGACCTAGACACCTGGGGTATGTACCTTGGGACTTCTGCCCCATGCCCGGGTCTAGTGAGATCTCTGACAGAATAATTCTCCCGGGTTACTTGCTCTGTTATTTGCTGGCTGTGCCGGGTGGAGGGATATGTCTGTATAGTCTCAGACCCAAGTCACTGAGTGCAGTCTCAGGAGATGGGAGGCAGCGGTGTGGGATCTCTGCAACTTGTCTCCAGTAATCATTTCATCCGCCACTGATTACTGAATACCAATATCACGAGTCCTAACTCCTGCACTATATACTCTGTTGTACATTACATACTCCTGACCCCTGCACTATATACTATATGTTGTACATTACATACTCCTGACCCCTGCACTATATACTCTATGTTGTACATTACATACTCTTTATTATCTCTGAACAAGAACGGTTGGAGAGCCGGTTTAGGGCCAGGACACATTTGAGTAGATGCAATGACAATTGGCAGACTCTGAGACTTCTATAGGTAGACTGCTATACAGTGGAAGGCCTCCAGCCGGACACCACTTCTGTATAGGTAGGACCGCTGTCTCCTATGGTAACAAATCTTGTTACAGTCACTAACGCTAGTTCTACATAACTCTTGGTAACACAGAATAGTTCTCTTCTTCTCACACAGTCTCACACAGTCTCTCACTGTAGATCTTCACTCCCTGAGATCCCGGTCTCTCACTAGCGCCGTCAGCAAAGAGAGCCATAATTGGCCAAAGGCCAAAGGCGTGGACTTTGACTAAGTCCACGCCCCACACTATATAAGGCCACATGCACGTCGGCCCTGTGTAGTGTGTTGTTGGCGTTGACAGAGACAGAAGGGGTTATTTACTAAAGGCAAACCCACTTTGCACTGCAAATGCAAACTACAAGTGCAAAGTGCAATTGAAATTGCACTGAAAGTGCACTTGGAAGTGCAGTCGCTGTAAATCTGAGGGGTAGATCTGAAATGAGGGGAAGCTCTGCTGATTTTATCATCGAAACATGTGCAAGCTAAAATGCTGATTTTATTTTCCTTTGCATGTCCCCCTCGGATCTACAGCGACTGCACTTCCAAGTGCACTTTCAGTGCAATTTCAATTGCACTTTGCATTTGTAGTTTGCACTTGTAGTGCAAAGTGGATTTGCCTTTAGTAAATAACCTCCAGAGTGTCATTTAGATTGAGCAGGCAGGTCAGTTAGCTGCAGTGCATTTAATATATATATATATATATTGTAATGTTTGGGGGACCAGCTTGATCGCAGGACACAGGCTTTTTAAATCAAAACTGAGGTTTATTAAACTTAAATGGCTTAGCAGCAGCAAAAACAAAAGAAATAACAGTCTCACCGACTTGTACAGCTCAGAACGGCTATCGCAGTTAAACAGTCCTTCCAGGTAAGTCCTTCAGTAGCAGGTTTTTAGGCAGGACACTGCCAAGTCCTTTCACAGCTTCCACAGCTTTCCTTGTCCACCATTCACCATGCATTGGACTCTCCTACACTCCTCCACTCTCACCTGCACTTCCTGTCTGCTTTAAACTACTTCCTTAGACAGGTGCATTAACCCTTTCCATTCCCTTAAAGGCACCACAGTCCAAACAGAGGGGAAATATAACGTCCTTCCAGGACCCAGCCATGGCGTTCTGTACATATCCCCCCCCCTGTGCCCCAATGCCAAGGAGGTGGAGGCAACAGTGGAGCTCAAACAATGGACTCGGGAGAGGGCATCTGCATTTTGATGCAGTCTCCCGGGCCTATGCTCCACTACAAACTTAAACTCTTGGAGCGCCAGGAACCACCTGGTAATCCTGGCATTAGTCCCTTTACCTTGCCTCAGCCACGTTAAAGGGGCATGATCAGAAATTAACCTAAATTTCCTCCCCAAGAGGTAATATCTGAGGGACTCCAGAGCCCACTTAATGGCCAGACACTCTCTTTCAATAATAGCGTAGTTTTTCTCCGCTGGTGTCAACTTCCTACTGAGGAAGACTACTGGGTGCTCCTCACCACGAACAACCTGTGATAATACAGCTCCCAATCCTACATCGGAAGCATCAGTTTGGACAATGAACTCTTCAGAAAAATTGGGCGCTATCAAGACAGGGTGTTGGCACAGTGCTGACTTAAGCTCCAAAAAAGCCTTCTCAGCGTCTGCATTCCACTCCACCATGACCGATTTCCGACCCTTAGTCAGATCGGTCAATGGAGCCGCCAATGTGGCAAAGTTGGGTACGAACCTCCTGTAGTATCCCACCATGCCCAGGAATGCACGTACCTGCTTTTTTGTGAGGGGGCGGGGCCAACTCTTTATAGCGTCTACCTTGCTGACTTGAGGTTTCACCACCCCTATACCCACGATATAGCCCAGGTATTTCACCTCCTCCATTCCCAAAGCACATTTTTCAGGGCTTATTGTAAACCCCTCTTTCCAGAGAGAGTCCAGTACTGCCTGGACTTTGGGCAAGTGCGACTCCCAGTCTCTGCTAAAAATGACTATGTAGTCCAAGTACACTGAGGCATACTCCCGATGAGGTCGTAAAATCCTATCCATTGCTCGCTGGAACGTGGCTGGAGCAGTTTGCAGTCCAAAAGGCATTCGTCTGTACTGAAAACTCCCCTCTGGAGTAGAAAAAGCAGTTTTTTCTTTAGCAGCCTTAGTTAATGGGATTTGCCAATACCCCTTGGTAAGGTCCAATGTTGTGATATACCTGGCTGGACCTAGTCTCTCGATAAGTTCATCTACCCGGGGCATGGGGTAGACATCAAACCGTGAAACCTCATTAAGTTTCCGGAAATCATTGCAGAATCGCAGAGTCCCGTTGGGCTTTGGTACCAACACAATCGGGCTCGACCACTCACTCTGCGACTCCTCAATGATCTCCAGGTCTAGCATCTTATTTACTTCCTCTGAAACGGCCTTCCTTTGAGCCTCTGGGATGCGGTAGGGCCTGACAAAAACTTTGACTCCAGGTTCCGTGATAATATCATGCTTTATGATACTAGTTAGCCCCGGCAAGTCTGAAAACTTCTCTTTATTTCTCTGCAAGAACTCCTTTGCCTGCTGACTTTGGTATTTAGATAGGGTATTTGCTACTTGGACACTCTCCACCCCAACCTGAGGCTCAAGTCTTGCACTAGCCAGGGAGGTCACCGGTTCCCTGTCTGTCAAGGGCTTTAACAAGTTGACATGATATATCTGATACGGTTTCCTCTTGCCTGGCTGGTGGACTCTATAATTGACCTCTCCCACTTTTTCCACAACTTCAGAACTTACTTTCCACAGTGGGAATTAGCACCGCTACTCGATCCCCCACTTGGAAGTGCCTTATTTTAGCAGCCCTGTTATAGACCCATCGTTGAGCCTCCTGGGCCTTTTGCAAATGCTCTTTGACTAGCGGCATCACGGTTTGGATCCTTTCCTGCATTTGGGAGACATATTCCAGGACACTCTTATGCTGAACAGGTTCACTTTCCCACTCCTCTTTAACCACGTCAAGAAGTCCGCGAGGTCTCCACCTATATACCAACTCAAAGGGCGAAAACCCCGTGGAGGCCTGGGGCACTTCCCGGATAGCAAACAGGAGAGCTGGTAACAGGCAGTCCCAATCTTTCCCATCCCTTTGTACCACTTTCTTGAGCATAGACTTAAGGGTCTTATTAAAGCGTTCCACCAACCCGTCCGTTTGGGGATGGTAGACCGATGTGCGTAGCTGTTTAATCCGGAACAGCTTGCACACATCGGCCATAACCCTTGACATAAACGGGGTACCCTGGTCTGTGAGTATTTTCTTGGGGAAACCAGTCCGTGTAAACATCTGGAATAATTCCCGGGCAATGGCCTTTGAGGAGGTATTCCGCAGGGGTAGCGCCTCAGGATACCGGGTGGCATAGTCAAGAATCACCAATATGTAGGAGTGACCTCGAGCTGACTTTACCAAGGGACCCACTATATCCATGGCTATCCTCTCGAATGGGACCTCAATTATGGGCAGAGGGACCAAAGGGCTCCGAAAATGAGTCACCGGCGCAGTCAACTGACAGGTGGGACAAGAGGTACAGTATCTCTTTACCTCTGCTTTCAGACCTGGCCAGTAAAACCGGTCGGTGATCCGTGCCTCCGTTTTTTCAACTCCCAGGTGTCCCCCTAACACATCGTCATGGGCCAGGTCCAGAACCTTTCGTCTATATTGTTGGGGTACCAACAATTGCTCTACCACATTTTCTCTCTCCTTGGTAACCCGATACAGCAATTCATTATATATTGCAAAGTGTGGCCACCTCTCATTCGCACCTGGCTCTTGGGGAACCCCATTTACTACTACAACTTGTTCCCGTGCATGGGCCAAAGTGGGGTCCTGCATCTGAGCAGTCCCGAATGCCCCCTGGGGAACACCCAAATCCGGCAGCGCAGGGTTGAGGCCACTTCCTCATCCTCTTCCCCCAGCATTACCTGAAGTGGGAAAGGCTCCTCCCCCTTAGTGTTTTGGTAGGTCTGTGGACCACATATCTTGACATCCTCAATAGTATCAACACTACTTTCATCACCATTAACCCAATCATTAGCATTTTCCTCATCTGGGTCCACATTAACGTTTGGCAGTTCAGGGTTATCCCTCTCAGCAGCAGGAACAGGGGGGCTAGTTTCTCCCCAGTCTCTGAACTGTTCTCCTTGTTCCCACAGTTTTGTAAACAATGGACAGTCTCGTCCTATTATAACATCATGCACCAAGTTCTTTACCACCCCCACCTCTTGAGTAACAGTGCCACATGCTGAGGAGATAGACAACGTGATGAGCGGGTACTCTCTAGTGTCCCCGTGAATGCATACCACCCGTAAAGTTTTTCTTACCGGACCGATCTTCCCAATCACTCTAGGATGAACCAGGGTTACCATGCTTCCAGAGTCCAACAAAGCCCGGGCAGGGAGGTGGTTCACTTGGACTTCACACTCAAACTTTTCCTCATCCAGGTCGAGGTGTGTGGTGCACACTTTATGGGCACAAAAAGACCCCCTCCGAAGAACCCCGCATTCCATGGGCTCCTCTTGCAGTGGGCAGTGTGTCCGGGTATGACCCCAGGAATGACATCGCCAACATTGTACATCCCCTCCTCTCCGAACAAGAACAGAACGCTGAGGAGGTACCGGGAGTGACTCTTGGCCTTCCAGGGTGTTTGTCCCAGGGCTCCTTGGAACATCCTTTCGAAGGGCAGCAGTTGGTCGAACAGGCCGTGGCAGACTAGGCCCTATGCGCTTGGTAGGTCCGAGCAGGTCCTCCACCACGGTATATCGTTCCACCATCTCAACAAGGAGGTTTGCGGTTTTGGGGTCTCCATGGCTGACCCACCGTTGAAGGTCATCTGGAAGGGACCTCAGGTATCGGTCCAGCACGACCCGCTCCACGATTTGGGGGCCGGACAACACCTCAGGCTGCAGCCATTTTTTTACTAGTTGCACCAGGTCATGCATTTGAGACCGGGGTGGCCGATCTGGACGATATTTCCATTGGTGTACACGTTGGGCCCGAACGGCCGTAGTCACCCCCAGACGAGCCAGAATTTCTGCCTTTAGCTTTTGATAGTCTTTGGCATCATCTGGTGGCAGGTCAAAGTAGGCTTTTTGAGGATCTCCAGTGAGAAAAGGAGCAATGAGGCCAGCCCACTGGTCCTGAGACCATCCTTCTCTCTCCGCTGTCCTCTCAAACGTAGCAAGAAATGCCTCGACATCATCGCTTAGGGACAATTTCTGTAAAAAATGGCTTGCCCTCACAGTCACCTGAACCTGAGACAGCCGCTGCACCGCTTCCTTTAAGGCAGTAACCTGAGCCTGCATAACCCCTTGCTGGGCTGCTTGCTGGGCTGCTAACTGGGCCAACAACAGGCGAGTATTTTCTTGCTGCAGAGCCAGCGCCTCTTTGTGAAGTTGATTAGCTTCCTCATGGCGAGTCTGCGCTTGCATGTTAGCCAAGGTCAGCTGTTTAATTAGCTCCTCCATTGCTTCAGCTTTCAACATTTGTGCAGCTTTAACCCAGGACATAAATCCAATGTACTGTCCCTTTAAATGTCAGTTCAACATAAAGTCCAATGCAAAAAGAAAAAACGTTTTTTTTTTTTTTTTTTCTCTTCTTATGCCTGTTATTCAGTCCTGCCCGCATTCGAGCACCAGTGTAATGTTTGGGGGACCAGCTTGATCGCAGGACACAGGCTTTTTAAATCAAAACTGAGGTTTATTAAACTTAAATGGCTTAGCAGCAGCAAAAACAAAAGAAATAACAGTCTCACCGACTTTTACAGCTCAGAACTGCTAACGCAGTTAAACAGTCCTTCCAGGTAAGTCCTTCAGTAGCAGGTTTTTAGGCAGGACACTGCCAAGTCCTTTCACAGCTTTTCACAGCTTTTCATAGCTTCCACAGCTTCCACAGCTTTCCTTGTCCACCATTCACCATGCATTGGACTCTCCTACACTCCTCCACTCTCACCTGCACTTCCTGTCTGCTTTAAACTACTTCCTTACACAGGTGCATTAACCCTTTCCATTCCCTTAAAGGCACCACAGTCCAAACAGAGGGGAAATATAACGTCCTTCCAGGACCCAGCCATGGCGTCCTGTACAATATATATATATATATATATATATATATATATATATATATATATATATATATATATATATATATATATATATGTTGCGGTACCTCTCTTCCCGAGCTCCAAAGTACACGAACCGCCGCTAACCGCCAAAGTGCAATAGGTTCCAACCGGCAACCCTCTCCATACACCGTCCTTGGTGGCCAGTAACCCAATCCCCTCCAGTAACGAGACCAAGCTCCATCATGAGGGTAAAACACGAACTGTTTACTGTGGGCTACCCGCCCGTATTTATGCAGGTCTCCCACCTGGTGGACACTCCCCTAGGGGACCAGATGGGAGACTGAAATAACAGAACGACATGGGGACATTTCAAACATACATCCCCACCATTTCCCAGCATGCATCACAGTTTCTAACTTTATAACTGCCGAACATTTTATATTCATATAACGTATCCCCAGATAGCCTGGAACTGAGGGCATATTATTGGGGAATAGCAAGCAGACGAACACAATATGTCCAGTATACGGATGGGTCCGTCACATGGCCCCCTCCTTGTGGAACACTCCGGCAGACCCGGCTTGACCCTTTGGCAGGTCAACTTGGGGATGACCGGACGGAGAAGGCGTAGAGACGTCTGTTTGCCGAGATAATCCATCCGCATTCCCATTCTGCTTACCGGGTCGGTAGCTGATGGTGAAATTGTAAGGCTGTAGTGCCAGACTCCACCTCAGCAGTCTGCCATTGTCTCCTGAGACCCAGTTAAGCCAAACTAGGGGGTTGTGGTCTGTAATGAGGGAAAATTCTTGTCCGTATAAATAAGGACTCAATTTCTTTAGTGCCCAGACCAGGGCTAAACACTCCTTCTCCACTGCCGCATAACTCACTTCCCTGGGTAGTAGTTTTCTGCTGAGATACGCGACAGGGTGCTCCCCTCCATCTTCCCCGACCTGGCTTAGCACAGCCCCCAGTCCATACATGGAAGCATCGGTATGGACGAGAAAACGTTTGTTAGGCACTGGGGCAGCCAGGACAGGGGCATTCACTAGAGCTTGCTTCAGGGCCCGAAACGCGGCTTCACAAGCTGGCGACCACAGGACCTGCTTAGGTAAGTTTTTCTTAGTCAGGTCCGTCAAGGGCTTGGCCACCGTACTGTAGTCGGGGACAAAACGTCGGTAATACCCTGCCGTCCCCAGGAAGGCTAGCACTTGGGTCTTGGTGATAGGTGTGGGCCAGTTAGCTACCGCCTCGACCTTAGCTGGCTCTGGTCGCTGGGTCCCACATCCTACCCTGTGACCCAAGTACTGCACTTCTGCCATGCCTAAATGGCACTTATCTGGCTTCAAGGTCAGGCCGGCAGCCCGAATCTTGTCCAGCACCACCCCCACGTGGACTAAATGGTCTTCCCAAGTCTCGCTGTAGACCGCAATGTCATCCAGGTACGCACACGCGAAGTCCTGGAAGCCATCGAGGAGTCTATCCACCATACGCTGAAAGGTAGCCGGAGCATTCTTCATTCCAAATGGCATAACCTTAAACTGGTATAGGCCAAATGGGGTGACGAAGGCCGACTTAGGGATAGCATCCTCGGCCAGGGGGATCTGCCAATAACCCTTGCACAGGTCAATGGTGGTCAGGTAGCGCCCCCTGGCAATGCGGTCTAATAATTCGTCTACCCGGGGCATCGGGTACGCGTCAGTGGTGGTCCGTTCGTTGAGCCGCCTGTAATCTACGCAGAACCGGGTGGTCCCATCTTTCTTAGGCACCAGAACTACAGGCGAGGCCCAAGGGCTGTCTGACGGCTCGATAACCCCCAGCCGAGTCATCTCCTGTATCTCCGTCCGCATTTCCTCTCGGACTGCTTCAGGGATACGGTATGGGGGTTGTCGTAGGGGGTTCTGTCCGGGCGTCTCGACTTTGTGCATAGCTAGTGTGGTGTACCCGGGTTCTTGGGAGAACGTCGCCTGCTTCTCCCACAGAAGCTGTCTTGCCTGTACCTTCTTTGCTGGGTTTAACCGGTCTCCTAGCTGCACAAGGCTTGTAAGGTCCGTCTGGGGATTCCTCTCTAACAAGTCAGGTAAAGGTAAGTTCTCGGGGTCATCCGTAGCTGGGGCACAGACTGCCGCAACATCTTCTGGTCGCTCCTGATACTCCTTTAACATGTTCACATGAAAGGATCGCTGGATCCCTTCATCTGAACAGCTGGCTATAAGGTAGGTAGTATCACATATCTGCGCTAATACTTTATACGGGCCCTGCCAAGATGCTTGCATCTTGTTTGCCTTCACAGGTTTGAGCACTAGAACCTTCTGCCCAACCTGGAAGACCCGCTGTCGGGCGCCCCGATCGTACCACCGCTTCTGTCTCCCCTGGGCCGCCTGGAGATTTTCCCTTACCATCAGGGATAGTTTCTCCATGCGGTCCCGGAGTTCCAGGACATATGGTACTATGGGGGTCCCTTCTTGCTCCGTCTCCCCCTCCCAGTGTCCTCTAATGAGATCTAGGGGTCCTCGGACCCTTCTCCCATAGAGTAACTCAAAGGGGGAGAACCCAGTAGATTCCTGGGGCACCTCTCTGTATGCAAATAGCAGATGAGGCAGGAATCGCTCCCAGTCTCTGCAAGTATCAGTAAAGGTCCTCAGCATCTGTTTGAGGGTACCATTAAATCGCTCACAGAGGCCGTTGGTCTGTGGGTGATACGGTGAGCTAAGCAGCGGTTTAATGCCGCACACCTTCCACAGTTGCTGGGTGAGCACAGCGGTAAACTGAGTTCCCTGATCAGAGAGAATCTCCTGAGGGAACCCGACCCTAGTGAATATCTTAACCAGGGCATCAGCTACTGTCTCTGCCTCGATATTAGACAGCGCTACTGCCTCTGGGTAACGTGTGGCATAGTCCACCACGGTAAGAATGTACTTCTTACCGGAGGGGCTAGCCCTGGCCAGTGGACCTACAAGGTCAACGGCTATGCGGGAAAAGGGCTCCCCAATGATAGGCATCGACTGAAGCCTAGCTTTTGGGTGATCTCCCCGCTTTCCTACCCGTTGACAGGTGTCGCACGTGCTACAATACATCCGCACGTCTCGGTTCAAATTGGGCCAGAAAAAGTTTTGAGTGATCCTATGAGCTGTGCGGTGGGAGCCTAGATGGCCCGCTAACGGCACATCGTGCCCAATCCGTAAAATCTCCTGCCGGTACTTGGCAGGTACCACTAGCTGTCGCTTGTGCGGAGGGGTGCTCGGTTTTTGGGACGGTCTCGGGATCCTGTACAGCCTATCCCCCCCCCCACTCGTAGTGCTCCCCATCTACTCCTTCCTCCCCTGAGTCGGCCCTGGCCCTGTACTTCGCTAACGTCGGGTCTTCCCTAGTCTCCCTTCCGTACATCTCTGGGGTATCCCAGCCTAAAGGGGCCGGATCTAACATACACGTCGGGGTAGAGGGTCTTACCTGGGTCGCAGCAGCAGGTGGGCCGGCTTCGGCGGCACGGGTCTGGGCCCGGGTCGTGACAGCGTCTACTGCAGCGGGGCCCATGGGAGTATAGGCTGAAAGGAGGGGGGCCAAGTCATTGCCAAGGAGGACATCGGCGGGTAAGTCTTTCATAACCCCCACGTTCACTTGTCTAGCGCCCACTCCCCAATCCAAATGTACCCGGGCAACGCGTAGTCTGAACACGGCATTTCCGGCTACTCGTACTGCGACCGTGTCCCCAGTATGTTGGTTCTCGGATACTAGGTGCTTCTGGAGTAAAGTCATGGTCGCACCGGTATCCCGTAGGCCACTGACCTCCTTCCCGTTGACCTTGACACACTGTCTGTGGTGCTGCCTGTTATCTCGGTGGGCCGCCTGAACGGGGTCGGCCTCATGCAGAATACCCCAGCATTCCTCTTCCTCCACACAGTGAGTTGCGGGGAGAGGTGGTCGTGGATTGGCCCCTGGGGGTCTCTTCCAGGACTGACTTTGGTTGGCATTGTTCATCGGGCACTCCGGTCGCTTGTGTCC
Source organism: Rana temporaria (assembly GCF_905171775.1). NCBI lineage: Eukaryota > Metazoa > Chordata > Amphibia > Anura > Ranidae > Rana > Rana temporaria. Next base: position 629,917 of record NW_024404456.1, read on the forward strand.
CAGCTGATTGCATAGGTAGCACCGACTGGGTTGGGAGTATTCCCGAGAGTTAAACCGGGGTGAGCGGGGATACTGGGTCGGCGGAGGGGGTGCTGAGGGCCGATTCATAGGGGGTTGGTAAATAGTAGCTGCTGGCTTGTATTCAACCCTGGCGGGAGCCTTGGTGGCTGAATTGTCCAATTTTCGGGCATCCGTATACTCATCCGCCAGGCGAGCTGCTTCATGGAGAGTGGAGGGTTTACGGTCCCTTACCCACTCTCTGACCCCTGTTGGTAATTTGTCGAAGCAATGTTCCAACAGAAACATCTGTAGCACCTCCTCTCCGGACACAGCCTGGCACCCCGCCATCCAGTGTGCGGCGGTGCGGTGCACCTTACATGCCCATTCAACGTAGGAGTCCCCAGTCGTTTTTACAGTGTCCCGGAACCTCCTTCGGTATGCCTCGGGTGTAATGGCATACCGGGAGAGTAGAGCTTTCCTGACGGCCACATAATCCCCGATCTCCTCGTCAGGGATGGCCCGAAAAGCCTCACTGGCCCGGCCGGATAACTTGCCGGACAATATAGGGATCCAGTCCTCCAGGGGTACCTTGTGCAGGGCACATTGCCGCTCAAAATCAGCAAGGTACCCATCGATCTCTCCTTCTGTCTCACTGAAGGCTTTAAATGCTGCAAACGGCACCTTCTTTCTTTCCCCCGTGTCTGCTGTGACTGGGGCTGCTGCAGTGCCGCTTTGGCGTAGCAGGTTGGCCTCCACAGCGGCTTGGACTTGGGCGATAATTTCCGCAGATGGGTTGGGACCATAATGGGCCAGCCTAATTCTTACCGCCCGGTCAAATCTCTCTTCTTCGGGGGTTCTGTCGTCTGGGCTGGGTCCATTGGTTCCCTCTACTGCTGGCACTCCATCCATTTCCAGCAATAATGTGATAATGTCCCCCTTTTTGAGGTTACTGGCCTGTCCGCCTCTTTGCTCTAATAAATCCTTTAAGGTAGCTCTTCTCAGGTTTTGGTATTGCAATTCCATTTGGTCCTGGTTGTAGTGGTTTCTTTGGGCGCTGAGGTTCATCCCGTCGCTTGCCACCAGTTGTTGCGGTACCTCTCTTCCCGAGCTCCAAAGTACACGAACCGCCGCTAACCGCCAAAGTGCAATAGGTTCCAACCGGCAACCCTCTCCATACACCGTCCTTAGTGGCCAGTAACCCAATCCCCTCCAGTAACGAGACCAAGCTCCATCATGAGGGTAAAACACGAACTGTTTACTGTGGGCTACCCGCCCGTATTTATGCAGGTCTCCCACCTGGTGGACACTCCCCTAGGGGACCAGATGGGAGACTGAAATAACAGAACGACGTGGGGACATTTCAAACATACATCCCCACCATTTCCCAGCATGCATCACAGTTTATAACTTTATAACTGCCAAACATTTTATATTCATATAACGTATCCCCAGATAGCCTGGAACTGAGGGCATATTATTGGGGAATAGCAAGCAGACGAACACAATATGTCCAGTATACGGATGGGTCCGTCACAATATATATATATATATATATATATATATATATATATATATATATATATATATATATATATATATATATATATATATATATATATATTAAATGCACTGCAGCTAACTGAATCACCTGCCTGCTCAATCTAACTGACACTCTGTCTCTGTCCACGCCAACAACACACTACACAGGGCCAACAGTCTCCTACATATATACATATATATATATATATATATATATATATATATATATATATCCACTGCATCCAGTCTAGCCAAGCCTATCTCCTTTTTTTTCGGCAGCTGGCTGTGTTGAGCCACAACATGCAGAAGAGTTGGTGGAGTGGATAACAAAGCCGTCCTCATCCTCTGTCACCCAGGTTCAGAGTAGTTTGCCTGCCAATGCAGCTGCCACAGCGGCCTATTCCATCGGCTCCATGTCATCAGTCAATCCTTCCCTAGCCCCACCATCATGCACGGAGGAGTCCCTCGAACTGTTCGACCACAGTGTCGGGTACATGTTGCTGGAGGATGCGCAGCGTTTTGAAGGCTCTGATGATGGTACCCAGGTTGAGGAAGGGAGTAACGTGAGCACAGAGAGAGAAGGTGCCCAAGAAGGACAAGAAACTGGCAGTCATGTTCCCCCAGCTGCAGCATACTGCCAAGTTTGCTCCAGGGATGATGAGGTCACTGACTCTACTTGGGTGCCTGATAGAAGAGAGGAGGAGGAGGAGGAACATCTCCAATGAGGCAGAATGCCCTCCAGAGGGCAGCTTAAGGGCAGCCACCCTATTGCATCACACTGCAGAGCTAAGCATGTGCAGGGCGCTGCTGACTCCCCGCGTATTTTGAAAAGTTGTTTGGCGTGGGCGCATTTTTAGCACATGTGCAACAGATCGCACCGTTGCTGTTTGCAACATATGTCTGAAGCGTATCAAGTGTGGCCAAAACAGGAGCCGCTTGGGCAACACATGCTTGGCCAGACATATGATGACCTCACATGCAGTCTGTTGGCAAGCGTACCTAAAAGACCCACATCCTCATCAGCTGGGATCTCCAACCCCACTATACCTTCAGTCCTCTCAGAAACCTGCACTGAGAGGAATGAAGGTGTAGAATTAGGTGTCCCAAGTACTTGCGGGAAATCTGCTAGCGGTACACCAACATCCGATTGTTGCAGGCAAATTTCCATACCCCTGTTGCTTAATCATAGAAGGAAATTTGGTCCTAGCCATCCACATGCTCAGCGGCTGAATGCTAGCTTGGCTAAATTGCTAGCACTGCAACTGCTGTCTTTTCAGCTGGTAGACTCTGCCCCCATTTGTGAATTTGTGGAATGTGCGGTATCTCAGTGGCAGGTTCACAAACTCCATTTCTTTTCACGGAAGACCATTCCGGTTCTCTACCAGCATGTGGAAGGCAATGTCTTGGCCTCGTTGGACAGAGCGAAAAATATGGAGTAATGCCTGGATCAACCGATTATAAATACCTTACAAAGAGGTAGTATATATAAATCTACATATAGTTCAGTGCATCTATCCAAGTCTCATTCACATAGAATACTATGTCAATGCAGTTCTGATGGCCTAGAAAAATCTAGCAAAAAAGTGAGAAAATAAAGTTCTCTCAAAGTAGACCAAAACAGACCACTATGGATGGTACAATGAACTTTAATCATAGAAATACACACAGCAATAGTTAATCAAAAAGGGGTGACAGATAGATGGATTGGTTTACACAATTAAAAAATAAGACAACAGCTGAGCCAGAGTTTGCACTTGAGCTACTGGCCTGTCCTGCATCCAACGCACATTCAGTGCTGCTGGAGGCTTTGTAACCGATCACAGAGTGCGCCTGTCCACAGACTCTGTTGATCGGCTCACTTTCATAAAAATGAATCAGTCTTGGATCACCAGCTACCAAGCACCTGATGCTGATGTAACTAATTGATTTTTCTATGGATGTGGGATCCATTGAAGACTGCCTATGCTGATTGACTATCCTATTATGCTGAGTGACTATCCTATTCCTCCTCAATGTTCATGTTGATAGCTTCTAAGAATATTTTTGTTTCAGGGCACTACCACCACTGCCTAAGGCCCAATTTTTCTGCCCCTGTTTACATGCCCCTATTAATTACAATTTTTGATCTAATATTTCACAGCAGGGCCTGTTTGTAACGCCACTACTAACTTTGCTCTAAGCACATCCACAGCTGGTTCCTTCCCTGACAACTGTGATCCGTCTCTTTGAATTTCTTTTCACTTCTTCTGTGCCCTGCGCTCCACGCTGGTTGCGGAAGTGCGCCACCTAGCTGTACTTCCTGATGCGCTCCAGCGCGGCCTATTTAAACCCCCAGCACTGACAGTATGGCGTTCCTCTATTGTGTCAGGACGCCACTGTCAGCTGGGGATCCACACCAACTCGCTCTGACCTACATCACCCTGTACCGGACCACCAGGACTTCTAGCTGGGCTCAACTGCTCACATCAGCCAGGAATCTTCAGAACCTCCGTGCGATCCCAGCATCCTATAACCGCAAGTACTCTGCTAATATCACCATGTATTGTGCAGCTCATCCCATGCCTGAACGTTGCTCTCATGCCTGTGATTCACTACTAAAGTTACCAACTATTGTAGAGCTCTCCTCAAGCCTGATCTATAGCTCTCATGTCTGTCTTCACTGCTAATGTTACCAAGTATTGTGCAGCTCTCCCCATGCCTGATCGTATGCTCTCATGCCTGTGATTCACTGCTAAAGTTACCAAGTATTATGGAGCTCTCCTCAAGCCTGATCTATAGCTGTCAAGTCTGTCCTCAGTGCTAATGTTACCAAGTATTATGGAGCTCTCCTCAAGCCTGATCTATAGCTGTCAAGTCTGTCCTCAGTGCTAATGTTACCAAGTATTATGGAGCTCTCCTCAAGCCTGATCTATAGCTGTCAAGTCTGTCCTCAGTGCTAATGTTACCAAGTATTATGGAGCTCTCCCCATGCCTGATTGTTTGCTCTCATGCCTATGTTCATTGCTAATATCACAAAGTATTGCTGATTACATCTTATGCTTGTTCAGTCCCTTCCATGCTATTAATAGTGTAATGCACCCAAGTCCTGCTCAGTACTACACATCTCATTAATCTGTGCTATTGGTGTCAAATACTATTTACAACCAATCTTGTCAATCAGGTACTGTCTACTTACCCATAAACTGTGATACTCAGACCAAGCAGTCCACAGGGACTCCACATTAGTCTAAACTATACAAAGACCACTGATCCCTCTCACCCTGGCGAGAGAGACCCCTAGTGTACCGTCCTTTTACTGCATCTACTCTAATTCCCTTTACCTTTGACGTCTCTAAATACAAGTTTTTCTTTAATGTCGCCTATGCCGGAATAAGCGCCATTTACCTTACTGAGGCTGTGATGATAGAACCCCAACTCTGAACTAAGTTAAGAGTGGAACCTGGGTTCGTACCTGAGAAGTCTCCGCAGTTGCGATCCATAGATCTAAACCCAATTTGGCGTATCGTTACACTGTTCCTGCACCCACCAAGAGTAACGGTGAGGGCTTACAGTGTTCTGGTACCACCAAAACCTAAGGCACAATTTTCACCTACTTGCAAACATCTGACTTACAAACGACTCCGACTTACAAACGGAGGGAGACAACAGGAAGTGAGAGGAAATCTACCCCTAGGAAGGGAAATTCTCTTCTGTAAGAGTTAATATGGGAAAAAGGTGTCTCCTCTCCACTGATGCTTTATCACCAATCCTTGTTTCCCTAATAACCCCAAATTTTCAAAATCCAATTGTCATTGGGACAGAAAGTGAGGTGAAATCTTCTGAACACGGGGCACAGGCAGCAGAACAAATGTTACAGGGGTGATAACCCTTCCCTATGTTTTCCAAAAAGCTTCAAATTCGATTTATTGGCTGGAGCTACACTTACAAAATGTACCAGTTCCAAATTACAAACGGATTCAACTTAAGAACAAACCTACAGTCCCTGTCTTGTTTGTAACCCGGGGACCGCCTGTATACTGCTGTTCAGAGTATATAGAGCCTGCGGGCACTTTTGATTTTTCACGTTCGGGCCCCATAAACTTTAACGGTGTTCGAATGTTCGCACAAACTTTCGGTCCATTCGCTTGTTCTGCCGCAAACCGAACCGGGAGGTGTTAGGCTCCTCCCTACTCACTGGACTTCCAGATTCAGTGGCCACTGAATCTCCTGAGCTCTTCTACAGCTAACCCGCTGTATATTCCTCAAGCGTCACCCCCGCTATCCTGCTGGGTCCCTGGCTTGGCACTTACTGATGCTCCTCAAGCGTCACCCCCTCTATCCTGCTGGGCCCCTGGCTTGGCACCTGCTGAAGCTTTCCCTCTTCTTCACTGTCCCAGGCTGGAGAGAAGATTGCTCTGGTACTGGCTGCAGCTTACTAACTGTAGTCTCCGGTAACAAGGTGGATGGTCCCTTAGTGGCGACAGCTTCCCCTCCACCTCCGACCACAACTGGTTCCCTGTTCAGCTGAACCTTTACTCTCGGTTGGAATCCAATCCTGCAGTCCCAACCCTGCGCTGCTTCTCTTGCTCCTGGATAGGCCTCAGGCTTCTGGCCTAGCAACCCGGGTGACATAACACACGTCCACAATAAGCAAGTATAACTACCACCTAGTGAACTCAATTTATTAGCCACCCTTCCTAAACACCAGGGTGCTACATGTTCATTACATACTCCTGACCCCTGCACTATATACTGTATGTCGTACATTACATACTCCTGACACCTGCACTATATACTCTATGTTGTACATTACATACTCCTGACCCCTGCACTATATACTCTATGTTGTACATTACATTATCCTGACCCTCGTCCTATAATCCCCTCATCACTGTCACTCCTACAAAAGACAGATCTCGTTGTTTCCTCACTCTCTGACTAAGTTCCATGAATAAAGAAATGATCTGGTAGGAGATCAGAGGACCCATTTAGTAGTTACCTTGAGGGGGGAATTGTAAGATCCTCAGAGACAAAGCTGCCTGATGTGGGCGGAGTCCTGGTTTAGGGGAACCAATCAGCTCATGTCTAGTAATAATCTTTGTATTTGTATTTTAGTAGATGGACGGGAGATGAGGAAAACCTCAGAGGATTGTCTCACTTTGTCTCCAGACTGTAAAGTAGAAGATGAGGACATCACACAGTATAGTCCAGGAGAAACCCTGACTACCTCAAATGTCCATCCGGCACCACACAGTGTAGATGGACCATCGTATTCCTCTTATCCCGAGGAACCTCAGACTGTGCGGAATGGTGCCGGACCATCGTATTCCTCTTATCCTGAGGAACCTCAGACTGTGCGGGACGGTGCCGGACCATCGTATTCCTCTTATCCTGAGGAACCTCAGACTGTGAGGGACGGTGCCGGGCCATCGTATTCCTCTTATCCTGAGGAACCTCAGATTGTGCGGGACGGTGCCGGACCATCATATTCCTCTTATCCTGAGGAACCTCAGACTGTGCGGGACGGTGCCGGACCATCGTATTCCTCTTATCCTGAGGAACCTCAGACTGTGCGGGACGGTGCCGGACCATCGTATTCCTCTTATCCTGAGGAACCTCAGACTGTGAGGGACGGTGCCGGGCCATCGTATTCCTCTTATCCTGAGGAACCTCAGATTGTGCGGGACGGTGCCGGACCATCGTATTCTTCTTATCCTGAGGAACCTCAGACTGTGCGGGACGGTGCCGGACCATCGTATTCCTCTTATCCTGAGGAACCTCAGACTGTGCGGGACGGTGCCGGACCATCGTATTACTCTTATCCTGAGGAACCTCAGACTGTGAGGGATGGTGCCGGACCATCGTATTCCTCTTATCCTGAGGAACCTCAGACTGTGCGGGACGGTGCCGGACCATCGTATTCTTCTTATGCTGAGGAACCTCAGACTGTGCGGGACGGTGCCGGGCCATCGTATTCCTCTTATCCCGAGGAACCTCAGACTGTGCGGGACGGTGCTGTCTTTCCAACACATAAGAGGTTTCCATGTCCTGAGTGCGGGAAATGTTTTTCAATTGACTCCCAGCTTTTCAGACATCAGAGATCTCACACGGGGGAGAAGCCTTTTTCCTGTTCTGAGTGTGGGAAATGTTTTTCAGATAAGTCCTATCTTTCCACACATCAGAGATCTCACACGGGGGAGAAGCCTTTTTCCTGTTCTGAGTGTGGGAAATGTTTTTCAGATAAGTCCAGTCTTTCCACACATCAGAGATCTCACACGGGAGAGAAGCCGTTTTCCTGTTCTGAGTGCGGGAAATGTTTTTCAGGGAAGTCCAGTCTTTCCACACATCGGAGATCTCACACGGGGGAGAAGCCTTTTTCCTGTTCTGAGTGTGGGAAATGTTTTTCACAGAAGTCCGATCTTTCCAAACATCAGAGATCTCACACGGGGGAGAAGCCGTTTTCCTGTTCTGAGTGCGGGAAATGTTTTTCAGAGAAGTCCAGTCTTTCCAAACATCAGAGATCTCACACGGGGGAGAAACCTTTTTCCTGTTCTGAGTGCGGAAAATGTTTTTCACAGAAGTCCTGTCTTTCCGCACATCAGAGATCTCACACGGGGGAGAAGCCTTTTTCCTGTTCTAAGTGTGGGAAATGTTTTTCAGTGAAGTCCAGACTTAACAGACATCAGAGATCTCACACGGGGGAAAAGCCGTTTTCCTGTCCTGAGTGCGGGAAATGTTTTTCAGAGAAGTCCAGTCTTTACAGACATCAGAGATCTCACACGGGGGAGAAGCTGTATTCCTGTTCTGAGTGCGGAAAATGTTTTTCAGAGAAGTCCCATCTTTCCGCACATCAGAGATCTCACATGAGGGAGAAGCCGTATTCCTGTCCTGAGTGAGGGAAATGTTCCTCACTGAAGTCCTGTCTTCCTGTACATCAGGGGTCCCACACAACCCCTCGAGGTGTATTAGTGAGTGCGGGAAATGTCTTGTATATTAATGTTGCTGGACATGTGGGGAAGAAGCACACCCTGATATACGGGTGAAACTCGAAAAATTTGAATATGGTGCAAAAGTTCATTTATTTCACTAATGCAACTTAAAAGGCGAGACTAATATATGAGAGAGACTCATTACATGCAAAGCAAGAGGGTTCAAGCCGTGATTTGTCATCATTGTGATGATTGTGGCTTCCAGCTCATGAAAACCCCAAATCCACAATCTCAGAAAATTCCAATATTCCATGCAATCAATAAAACACGGATTGTACAGAGAACGATATCGCACCTCTGAAAAGTAGAAGCTGCGTATTAATTGTGTGAAAATAGTGCAGCGCTGCGTATCTATAAATCTTATAGAAACAAATAATTATACATTCCATAAAACTATTTATGAAAAAAGAAATCAATGATAAAAAAACAGTTCATATGGAGGATTCCAAAGCTGTCACCGCTGTAAAAAATCCGATTTAAATGGATCCAATATTCAGTGCGCACCCCCACCTGCTAAAATGCATGCTCACCTCAAGGGTGAGTATAAAACTCATAGACAGATCACTCCTCGTGTCCGATCACGATCCGTCCACTTTACCAATGGTAGTAATTCCTACAGTCTCCAGACTGCACCTCTGTGTGGGGAATCAATGTATAAATTGTCTCCAAACACCACCTTCCTCCATTCACTTATTAATAATCAATTCCACTTCTATATCCCGGGGGGAAGGACATGAAAGAAAAAACACAAGTACCATAGTGCTCTCTGCTTCTGAATTTATTATAAAAGCCCCCCCCTAAAAAGTTACACAGGAACAAAAATTGTCTCTGGACAGCCGCACTCTGAACAAATTGTCGCCTTTATTAAAAGAAGGACAGCACTACAAGTCACAGCAAAATAAAACCCGACTGCTGACGCGTTTCGCACTAAAACTAGCGCTTAGTCATAGCGAGAGTCCCCTAAAAAGTTACACTTACAAGAAATAACAATAAAAACAGCAAGTATCAAATCACCAGCTCATTCACCACCGATCTAGACCCACGGCGCTTCGCCTGACATCACAGATAGGGCTCCTCCCTTCTAAACGCGTGTCGGCCTCTCATTGGCCTTCGTCAGTAGATGGGTGGGTCAAATGAGGTGAAACCTTATATACCTGCCTGTTGCCTAGGCAACCCTTCAGGCATCACCACAGTCTGTGAGGACACGCCCTCTTCCTGTGACTACAGAGCTCACATTCATAGAGCTGGAGAGCGTGTCACGCAAATCTGCAAACCAGCAGGGCGCTGTCACTCGATCACACCGCTGTGCTCCATGGTAATGTCCCGTTACAATCTAATCTCCACATGAGTGTGCGATGTATCGCCATATACATACAATAAAAAAACAAGTCTAAAATAAAATGAAAAGATGTTCCTATGTGATAAAACCCGAGGGTTTCTAATGTTAAAATAGCGCAGCTTCTGCTGTTTAAAGGCTTTACTTTGCGTTCTGGATGAATGACGAATCGTGAGACAAATTTGTGAATTAACGTGAATAAAAACTGTGTTTTAATATACACACTATAAAGGACAATGTAACGGTAGAGCCCGTGGGACCCAGAGGCTCTTGAAAGGTGTGGAGTACTTCTGTTTCAGCCTCACCAATGACTCTTGTGTCTAGGGACATCCTATGTCCACTAGGGGCATAGGATGACTGAGAACTGATATCTCGGATTACATGAGATGGGACAGTAATGATAATCCACAATATATTCAGAATATCTTGAATTATTACTGGTTGTTGATTCTGAACTCAACAGGTTAATTGAAAGACGTCATCACCTTCAGCTACCTGGCTGTAGTGTACGATAAAAGCTTGCTGTGATTGCATTCTATTGTCTATTGTGCTAATTAAGTCTGCTACTGTGGTGATGTGGATTGGAGCTTGGTAGACAGTCTGGCTTCTAAAGACCTTTTCATTGTGTGATGCTAATTAACACTGTTTTGTGTGAATTTCTATTGATGATAATGTGTGTTGTGAATTAGCACAGTCTAAAAGGTCAGATGTCTGACTTGCCAGCTGTAGGTTATTACAATTGGAGTCAGAATGTCTGACTAAAGGAATGTGTATTGTATAAGCAGGTGTCCATCTTAAAAGATGTGTATAGAGGTTGGCTTGTTAGTACCCATTGTATGATGTTGTGGGTGTAGTTGAGTCATTGTTACTGACTGTATATAAAGAGCCTGATTTTCCCATTAAAGTATCTATCCGTTTGGAACCAGAGAACAGAGCTGTGTGTGTCTCGTAATTCTGGGGGAAATCCAATGGGTCCTGTCTGCCGAATTGTGGAGTGTCGATAAGCTGTCGTGGGTTGGTGGAATGGAATATCGTAAACGCAGTTAACCCCTGACCATTACAGATAATAAGTACAGTTACAGTACATTCATAGCTTCAAATAGAAGTTCAATACATAAAAGAAAGTTCTTCGAGAACATGTGCTTTAAAGATGGCCGATTAGCCCTGTGTTTGCTGGAGAAAATTGTATGTGTGCTTCTGAAGATGGGGGAAGGGTAGAAGAGAGGGAGAAGCTTTCCACCCAAGCTTTTTATAAACTTCAAGATCCTTTCTTTGACTTTCCCGCCAAAAAGTAAAGCGCTCCTCCTACATCACTCCCCAGAATGGAGGGGATGACGACGAGGAATATGAGGCTTACCATAGGAAGTGGTCTATCTCCTAATTACTTACAGACACAGGAAATGGGGGAAGGGATTCGTCTGCCTTTGAATGCAACTTTCAAACAGAACATTAGTCATATGAAATACCTTTTTTTTAAACATAAGATATTTACAAAATGAATAAATATGTCTTCACAGCTTCTAGAAATTGATAACTGGGTTCAAATGTCACATCAGGAGATTATTAACTCAAAGCCCAACATCCATACCATTTATAGGAATTCATATTCTTAATAATATTTTATAACCAAATCACATTTTAGATATTAAGAATATAACACTATGTATATCTTTATCTTCGGGGACAAATTCTATCTTTATTAGGACCTCGTTGTCCATTCATTAAAAATGTATAGAAAACATAAATATGTATGAATCAATCACATATATGAAAAATCAATTGTACACCTAAAATTACCACATGTAACGGGAGGGCCCGTGGAATCCAGAAGCTCTTGCAAAGTATGAGCCAGGAAATAATGGACATATCTTGGATTGCTTTAACATGGGTCTGTAATCCACAATATATTCCAGGATATCTGTAAGAACTATTTACAGGTTGTTGATTCTGAACTCAACAGGTTAATTGAAAGAGTGACTCATTCAATGTGGGAACACAGACCGTTAGGTGTTAATGTCGTCTGTTGTCATGTAAATGAATCTAGGATGGCCCTGAAGAACCTGTCATTGTGTTGTGCCAATTGACCCTGTATTGTGTGAAGTTCTATTGATGATACATGTGTATTGTGAGTTAAACAGACAGTCTAAAGGTCAGATGTCTGACTTATCAGCTGTATTTAATTAGCTCATGCTAATTAGACCAAGAGCTGGTGCCAGAATGTCTACTAAAAAGATGTGTATTGGGCTCATTGTGTCGTGTTGTGGGTGGAGTTGAGTCATTGTTCATTTTTGGTTACTAACTGTATATAAGAGTCTGATTTTCTCATTAAAGAGTCTATTCGTTTTGAACCTCAAACAGAACTGTCTCTCGTTTCTGGGAGAATCCGTATGGGTCGTGTTCGCCGGATTGTGGAGTTTCGATAGCTGTCTTGGGTTCGGAATGGAATATCTTAAACGGCTTTAACTCCTGTCCCATTTGGGGTTCCGTTACACCACATTTGGCCGTTAGATCGCGCTAAGTACCATATAAATGATCTCCATCTAGTGGCCAAATGCAATCATTTCCATTTTAAATGAATGGAAACCGTTCGACCAGCACAGCAAATATCCTAATAACATTCATCTTTCCCCCATTCACACAGAAGGAATGTACATGGACTTTCCCCGGGGGAATTGCTATGCACATATTTTATGGATAGACCCCTAAATGTCAGGAGACGTTTATATAAAGATGGGAAGTATGGAGCAGATAAATGAACAGACCTCCTTGCAATGTTATTACCAGGCTGCAGCTAGGGGGAGCTCTAATGTGTGAGCACAGCAGAGTGAGCCCATCTAGCTCACATTAACCCTTTCACTGTCAGATGTTTTTGCATTATTTTGGGCCTTAAGATTAGATAAAACCCCCAAACATATATTATCTGATAGCAGAGGCCCTGGAGAATAAAATGGTGGTGATTGTTAAGGTGTTCCTCGTAATTTAGCTGTTAGTGAACATAATGAATACGAATTTATCCGAAGTTACGAATTACCCGAAATAACAAATGCTGCATCTAAACGAATGGAACGTAATGAATTAATAATAATAACAAAAAAAATTCTTTGTTTCTGTAATAAAATTGTGTAAATGAGTACGTTTTCTCCTTCACTGATGAGATGGCACTGGTGGGCACTGACAATGGGCACTGATAGGCAACACTGATGGGCACTGAAGGGTATATATGAGTGGCACTGATTGGCATATCCCTGGTGGTCCAGGGTAGCATACTTGGTAGGCATCCTTGGTGGTCCTGGTTGGGGGGCTGCACTGATAAACAATCAGCACAGACCCCCCTGTCGGGAGAGCAGCCAATTGGCTCTCCTCTACTCTCGTCTGTCAGATGCGAGTGAGAAAAAGTCAATAAGCGGCTCTTTCTGTTGACGCTGTGATCAGCCATGATTGGACACAGCTGATTATGTGGTAAAGAGCCTTCATTAGAGGCTCTTTATCGAGATCGGTGTTGCAGGGTGTCAGACTCACACACCACAACAGAGATCACCGGGCTGTGTGCCCCGTATGGCAGGCGATCGCGACTTATCCTGCTGGACATCATATAATGGGCAGTCAGGATAATTGAACCACTTCCGGGCCGTCATTTTGCTATAGGCCGGGTGGGAAGTGGTTAAAAGGTAACCCTGAATAATGGGCCTAGAGTGCAGTGGTCAGGAGTATATCATATACAGGGGTCAGGAGTATATCATATACAGTGATCAGGAGTATATTATATACAAAGGTCAGGAGTATATCATCTACAGGGGTCAGGAGTATATCATATGCAGGGGTCAGGAGTATAGTTATATTTAGAGTTACGATTGCCCTGGGGTGGTAATCAAACACCCCTTAGTATAAGGTGCCACATCCTAAAATAATGTAGATATATAGAAAAAGACTTGGGGTCAGGAGTATATCATATACAGGGGTCAGGAGTATATCATATACAGAGGTCAGGGTCTTCTACTGACAATAATTAGAGAGAAAAGTCTCTCCTGTACGGTTCTCTCCTTGACATATCGTAGAATGAAGCCGTATTGTTTTTTCAGTGTCATCATCCCGTGTTCTGTCGATTTCCACACCGACACCAACATCTCCTCCACCATCCCGCTGTATTTGTTGTCTCACCATGTTTCCAATGATGGAGATCCAGAGACTGACCGGAGTCTTCTTCTCCATGTCACCAGACCACCTCCTCCTCTACTATTGGGGTGCTGGGCCTTTCTATGACTACTCAGGACCCCCAACCTCTTCTATATGTAGCACTACCCCCGAAGGAGCTGCTGGTTTAGATTTGGGCCTGCCATTACCTTACTGTTCACCACACTCGTCCCAGGGGTCCCTCTTGAAGAGTTATTCACAAATGTCCGCACCAACACTTAATTTCTTTTTCTTCAAGGGTTTTATTAAACAAGGTTCATCAGAGGGGTGGAGGGATAGGGGAGATTCAGGTACCTTGCTTGTGGATCACGGGTACCGTCTTAGATCCATAGGACAAATCGGTTCCACACTGGATTCAGCAACAACCGGATAGGCCTCTCTCACTGACCTAGCAGCCGGTGCAAAGCCTCTGCCACAAGATCATGTAACCACACACACACACTCTGCAAAGCTCCAAAGAAAGCACACAGTCCACGGTGCCAGGATCTTTCAGCCAGGCCAGCAGCACAGTGAGGTAAATTGGCCAGGATGCGTCCTCCAATTGAGCCCCCAATTGTTCGGATTCTTCCCGTAGGGAAAACAGCACAGGACCACCACTGGAACAGTAGGCCCCAAAAACTCCTGGGCCTACTCTCAGTTGTGGAGCTTCGGGCGAGCAGGCCCCAAGACTGGACCTTGACTCCTGGTGACAGCGACACCCACAGTCAAGTGGAAAATGTGCAACACAGCAGAACTCGAACAGAAACCCACAATTTGGCATAATATTCTGAGCCAACTACAGCTCAGATAACTAAATTGACAAAATAGGGCTACTCAACAGGAGCTACATATAGGATTGTGAAAATTTCCATCCTATTTACTAAGAAGCTGAAGAAGATGTCCATGATGTAGATGAGGGTCATATATAGTATGGGCAGCATCACCCTTCACTCTGTCACCAAGACCTAGTCTGGCAATGCCCAGAATGATACCAATTAGTCTCTGACCAATCTCACGGTTTGGATGGAATTTCTCCTTATATCAGTGGTCAGTGTAGTGGTTCCTTACATTGGTGACCAATGGGAGAAGGACCCTCTTATATGTCATCAGTGGGAAGACTGCCCTCCTTACAGATCATTGATGTCAGTTGTTACTGAGAGACAGAAATTGTCCATAGTTCAAGGAACCCCTAGAACCCTTTGGGGGAACCCTGGCTGAGAAAGGCTGGACTAGGCAGTAATATATTTCCCTCCCCCTTGGTGGGAGTGGAGATGACCCATCTATAAGGATATACAATACATACACACACAGCACAAGGCCGTGTTCAGACTATGGTGTGCTTTTATGAAAGTGAGATCAGCGGCGATCCCGATTCTCACCGCTGATCTCAGGTCATACCAGGGGAGGGGGGGTGGCAGGGTGGAAATCTCCCCCCGGGCTGGTGACACTATGCACAGCCACCGGCCGCCACTACCAAATGCTGTTTTTGCAGAGCAGGAATATGCCTGCTGGAGCTCTGTTAACACAGGTCACTGCCCCCGCTCACCTCCCACTGTGCAGCCGTGCCTGTGTCAGCTGCGAGGTAGATGGCTGCAGAGCTATGTCTCGTCTCACACATAGCTCAGCCTCAGCGCACACCAGCGCTGACATCCCCTTCTCTCTCTGCAAAGACACGAGGAGAGATAGAGCTCATATGCTCCTCCTTCTTCTGAGTCTGCCCTGCCCAAACTCCCTGGGCATGTGTGGGCACTGGACAGGAAGTTTGAGCCCAAAAAAGCATCAAACCTTCATCCTGGTAAGCTCACCCTCTCTAGTCTCTCCTGCCTCTCCTGGCTACCAGTGTATAAAAAAGGGTGCTCTGACTCTGATGTAAGGGGGGCCTCTGTGCGGACTCTGATGTAAGGGGGGGCCTCTGTGCGGACTCTGATGTAAGGGGGGCCTCTGTGCAGACTCTGATGTAAGGGGGGCCTCTGTGCGGACTCTGATGTAAGGGGGGCCTCTGTGCGGACTCTGATGTAAGGGGGGCCTCTGTGCGGACTCTGATGTAAGGGGGGCCTCTGTGTGGACTCTGATGTAAGGGGGGCCTCTGTGCGGACTCTGATGTAAGGGGGGCCTCTGTGCAGACTCTGATGTAAGGGGGGCCTCTGTGCAGACTCTTGTGATCATGAAAAATCTAATACTGTTTTCCTCAATCCATAACTTTTCCACGCTCTATGGGCCACTTGACTGGACTTGCCCCCCAGGCCTAAGGCTGCCAGCCCTCCCCTGGGTCATACACAGTTTATGAAGCTGAGGTAATCAGCGGAGAACATGTTCTCTCCACTGATTATCTCAGCACAGTGAGAATCTGTAACTGACTGTCACAGAAACGGAAAGCAGTTTATGAAGGTGCGATCTCAGCACCTCACTGGCGATCTGTGACAGAATTCTCACTTTCTGATTCACCATCTCAGAGGTGGAGAATCCGAGAGAGAAGCCGAAGCTGGCTGAGTATTGTGGAGGAAGAAGGAAGTCTTTTGTCTTCCATGCTTCACACACAAGCAGCTATACAGTCAGATTCCATCTTCCCCCCAATACACCCCCCAAAATGAGCAGGTTAGGAATTTATAGTGTATGTATATGTATACACATCATCATATAGCATATATATATATATGTGTGTGTGTGTTTGTTTATTTCTATGTGTGTGTGTGTATATATATATATATATATATATATATATGTATATACACACACATATATATATATATATATATATATATATTAGTCTACCTGCATTAAAATGTTAAAATGCTATTAAAGTCATTTTTATATAATTTTTTATTTATTAGTAAAAAAAAATTGTAAACCCTAAAATATCTTTTTACCCATGGACTGTTCTATTACAGTTATACGGGGTTTATATTTGTATACTTTATTAAAAAAAAAAAAATGTAATTATTATAAATGTATTTTTCATTGATATGAATGGTGTATAGCTGCATTACATATGTGGGATTCCATTCATTTCCTATACACCATTCACATGTAAATAGGCACATGTATGAGCTTTAAATATTGATAAAAACAATGTTTTTTTAATAATTAGGTTAATGTATATTATTCGGTGGGAATGTAACTTTATTATTTTATTAATATGTGGTGTATAATGTGTGCTGATTCGTGTTCAACTTTTTCTGTATTTTTCACTTCCTCATACTGTAATCCCGCTACATCACGCAAGATTACAGTGAGAGAAGCAGTTCTCAGGAGTTTCCAGCCGTTTTGTAGATCGCTCCTCATCTCAACATGAGAATCGATCTACAAAGCTTCATAAACAGGCACTGAGAATGCCTGAGAACTGAATAGCGGTATTTTACCGCACTTTCATAAAAGGACACCTATGAGACGTTTCTCTGGGCTGCAGTTCCTCTGATCTCCACAAGATGGTGATCTCACTTCTACCATAGAGAGAAGAAGTCTCTATGGAAGACAGGAAATGATGTCAGGGACAGACAGGAAGTTCCGGGTGAGAGGTGAGTCGGGAGGAAGTAGTGAGGAGACATCTTTGGAATCGGCAGCAGAGGAGGTAATAAGATCTTATCTTCTATTTACACCCAGTAACCCCGTCATGTCCGTCCTCTTCCTCCATAGTCACTGTGACGTCTTTTATCTCCAGCAGATGATGATACACACATATATAGTGTGGAGACATAGATTAACCCCTTCAGGGTCAGAACATTCCCCCACTTACAAGACCGGAACATTCTCTTCATTTCAGTTTATACTAACAGATTATACGATAATACGGGTTGTTTTTTTTTTTTTTTAGAGGTGGACTTATGATTAAGAATGAGCTCCGGCGTGTTCGCATTGAACACGTGCGGAGCCCGCCAGGAAGTCGGCACCCGCGCTGTGCTAATCATTTCCCGATGCTCGGCTGCAGAGATCGGGAAATGTCTGCCTGGCTGTGATTAGCGCAGCGCGGGTGCCGACTTCCTGGCGGGCTCCGCACATGTTCAATGCGAACACACCGGAGATCATTCTTACTTATGATAGTTGATTTTGATTTTATAATCTTTATGGAGGAGGAAATAACTATTCCTGATGTCTGTGAAGGTTCAACACAAGGGATGTGTCTGGATGATGACTTTATCTTTGTAAGTATCAGGTGATGTCACTGTCTATTTCCCTATGTAGGAGTATTTAGAAGGACACAAGGATCTCTACAAGGACGTCATGATGGACAATCGGCCGCCCCTCACATCACCGGGTAAGAGGAGACTTTATTGTAAAGGAGAGAGCAGTACGGAGGCTCCACCTAGATCCCCCATCATCTGATAAACACATAGAAACAATGTATTCAGTCAGTGTGTGTGTTTCCTACAGATGGATCCAGTAATGGGAACCCACCAGAGAGATATCCCCGTCCTCTGTATTCCCGGGATTCCACACAGGAAGGTCACACCATCCCCCACCATCATCAGGTAGATGAGGAACAATCACTGATAGTATCATTAGGATCTGTACATTATCTGCATTGTTACCATTGATATCATTTTTATTCTATATTCAGAGTGGAAACCTGAGAGATTCTAAAGTTGAGGTTAAAGAAGAGATAAAAGAGGAGGATGGGGTGATGGAGGAAGGTCACACCATCCCCCACCATCATCAGGTAGATGAGGAACAATTATTGGTGGTTATGATTTATACACAAACATGTTTATTATAATGAATGTTTTATTATATATTCAGAGTGGAAACCTCGGGGATGATAATATTGATATTAAAGAAGAGTATAAAGAGGAGGATGAGGAGTATGGAGTGATGGAGGAGTTTTCAGAAGGACACAAGGATATGATGGAGCCATCTAATACCAGGAACCCACCAGAGAGATGTCCCCGTCCTCTGTATTCCCAGGATTCCA
This sequence comes from Rana temporaria, assembly GCF_905171775.1. Lineage (NCBI taxonomy): Eukaryota > Metazoa > Chordata > Amphibia > Anura > Ranidae > Rana > Rana temporaria. The sequence goes on from NW_024404456.1 coordinate 648,836, forward strand.
CACAGGAAGGTCACACCATCCCCCACTGTTACAAGGTCGGTGGGGCGGAGCATCTATAACATGGACTGGTGGAGATGATGTGTGGATTTTGTATGTAAGTTTATATCTTACAGATGATATTCTCTCTCATTCTCTTGGTTAGAGTGGAGATCCAATCGATATAGAATTTGAGGTGAAATCAGAAGAAGAAGAGACGTATGTGAGGGATGATCAGCAGTCTATGGAGGAGGATGGAATAACGGGGACATTTATAGAGGAGGACACTCCTACAGAGATCAGCACAGGTGGGTCATTAATACTAAATCCATTCCTCCACCCATACTGCTCACTGATTGGTCCAGAGTAGGGCGGGGACTGGGTGATATCAGCCTGTAATCCCCTGGTCACTTTCCTGAGCTGTGTTCCCCATCCTGTATTCCTGTATTTCTCTCGGATAATCTTCCTTCTCTGTGCTGCAGACACAATTTATGTCTTTAGACTGGATTTATGGAGATTCTGGGGTTCAGCTGGCAGAAAAATTTTGATTTTCACCATAGGGTTTGCTTGACCTAGACACCTGGGGTATGTACCTTGGGTCTTCTGCCCCATGCCCGGGTCTAGTGAGATCTCTGACAGAACAATTCTCCCGGGGTTACTTGCTCTGTTATTTGCTGGCTGTGCCGGGTGGAGGGATATGTCTGTATAGTCTCAGACCCAAGTCACTGAGTGCAGTCTCAGGAGATGGGAGGCAGCGGTGTGGGATCTCTGCAACTTGTCTCCAGTAAACATTTCACTCACCACTGATTACTGAATACCAATATCATGAGTCCTGGCCCCTGCACTATATACTCTATGTTGTACATTACATACTCCTGACCCCTGCACTATATACTCTATGTTGTACATTACATACTCTTTATTGTCTCTCAACAAGAATGGTTGGAGAGCCGGTTTAGGGCCAGGACACATTTGAGTAGATGCAATGACAATTGGCAGACTCCGAGACTTCTATAGGTAGACTGCTATACAGTGGAAGGCCTCCAGTCGGACACCACTTCTGTATAGGTAGGACCGCTGTCTCCTATGGTAACAAATCTTGTTACAGTCACTAACGGTAGTTCTACATAACTCTTGGTAACACAGAATAGTTCTCTTCTTCTCACACAGTCTCTCACTGTAGATATTCTCTCCCTGAGCTCCCGGTCTCTCACTAGTAGGGATGAGCTTTATGTTCGGTTCGAACATGAGTTCCACTCGAACATTTGCTGTTCGCCCGTTCATCGAAAAACAAACATTATGGGGCGTTCGCGCCATATTCGAGCGCCGCGAGATCGCAGTGCATTGCTGTATGATGATTGGCCAAAGCATGCACTATGACCCTCATACTTTGGTCAATCCCAGCGCCGTCAGCTAAGAGAGCCATATTTGGCCAAAGGCAGGGTGCCTTTGGCCAATCATGGCTCAGGGGGACTAAGTCCATGCCCCACACTATATAAGGCCGTCTGCACGTCGGCCCTGTGTAGTGTGTTGTTGGCGTGGATGAAGACAGTGTAATTTAGATTGAGCAGGCAGGTGATTCAGTTAGCTGCAGTGTATTTAATATAAATAAATAAATATATATATATACTGCATCCAGTGTAGCTAGATCTGACTGCAGGCCGTTCCTGGTGTACTTTTTCTAATATACTTTCAGGCAGGCAGGTGATTCAGTGAGCTGCAGTCCATTAAATTATTTATATATATATATATATATACATACATATATACAGTCTCCTACATATATATATCCACTGCATCCAGTCTAGCCAAGCCTATCTCCTTTTTTTTCGGCGTTGAGCCATAACATGCAGAAGAGTTGGTGGAGTGGATAACAAAGCCGTCCTCATCCTCTGTCACCCAGGCTCAGAGTAGTTTGCCTGCCAATGCAGCTGCCACAGCGGCCTATTCCATTGGCTCCATGTCATCAGTCAATCCTTCCCTAGCCCCACCATCATGCACGGAGGAGTCCCCCGAACTGTTCGACCACAGTGTCGGGTACATGCTGCTGGAGGCTGCGCAGCGTTTTGAAGGCTCAGATGATGGGACCCAGGTTGAGGAAGGGAGTAACGTGAGCCTAGGGAGAGGGGATGCCCAAGAAGGACAAGAAACTGGCAGTCATGTTCCCCCAGCTGCAGCATACTGCCAAGTTTGCTCCAGTGAGGAGGAGGGAGGGGATGATGAGGTCACTGACTCCCCGCTGCTGACTCCCCACGTATTTTGAAAAGTTCTTTGGTGTGGGCCTTTTTTCACACATGTGCAACAGATCGCACCATTGCTCTGTTTGCAACATATGTCTGAAGCGTATCAAGCGTGGCCAAAACAGCAACCGCTTGGGCACCACATGCTTGACCAGACATATGACGACCTCCCTGTTGGCAAGCGTACCTAAAAGACCCACATGAAAGAAGAAGGCGGACCTCTCCTTGCTCCTCATCAGCTGGGATCTCCAACCCCACTATACCTTCAGTCCTCTCAGAAACCTGCACTTAGAGGAATGAAGGTGTAGAATTAGGTGTGCCAAGTACTTGCGGGAAATCTTCTAGCGGTAAACCAACATCTGATTGTAGCAGGCAAATTTCCCTACCCCTGTTGCTTAATCGTAGAAAGAAATTTGGTCCCAGCCATCCACATGCTCAGCATCTGAATGCTAGCTTGGCTAAATTGCTAGCACTGCAACTGCTGCCTTTTCAGCTGGTAGACTCGGCCCCCTTTTGTGAATTTGTGGAATGTGCGGTACCTCAGTGGCATGTTCCCAAACGCCATTTCTTTTCACGGAAGACCATTCCGGCTCTCTACCAGCATGTGGAAGGCAATGTCTTGGCCTTGTTGGACAGAGCGAAAAATATGGAGTAATGCCTGGATCAACCGATTATAAATACCTTACAAAGAGGTAGTATATATAAATCTACATATAGTTCAGTGCATCTATCCAAGTCTCATTCACATAGAATACTATGTCAATTCAGTTCTGATGGTCTAGAATTTTTTTGCAAAAAAGTGAGAAAATAAAGTTCTCTCAAAGTAGACCAAAACAGACCACTATGGATGGTACAATGAACTTTAATCATAGAAAAACACACAGCAATAGTTAATCAAAAAGGGGTGACCGATAGATGGATTGGTTTACACAATTAAAAAAGAAGACAACGTTGTCTAATTCGTTTAAAAACAGGGGAATCGCAGCTGAGCCAGAGCTTGCACAATATGCAATTGAGCTACTGGTCTGTCCTGCATCCAACGCACATTCAGTGCTGCTGGAGGCGTTGTAACCGATCACAGAGTGCACCTGTCCACAGACTCTGTTGATCGGCTCACCTTCATAAAAATGAATCAGTCTTGGATCACCAGCTACCAAGCACCCGATGCTGATGTAACCAATTGATTTTTCTATGGATGTGGGATCCCTTGAAGACTGCCTATGCTGAGTGACTATCCTATTATGCTGAGTGACTATCCTATTCCTCCTCAATGTTCATGTTGATAGCTTCTAAGAATATTTTTGTTTCAGGGCACTACCACCACTGCCTAAGGCCCAATTTTTCTGCCCCTGTTTACACGCCCCTGTTAATTACATTTTTTGATCTAATATTTCACAGCAGGGCCCGTTCCTGCACCCACCAAGAGTAACGGTGAGGACTTACTGTGTTCTGGTACCACCAACAGCTAAGGCCCAATTTTCTGAAGAGTATATAGGGCAGGCCGTATAGTATATACAGGCGATCCCCTACTTTCAAACATCCGACTTACAAACGACTCCTACTTACAAACAGAAGGAGACAACAGGAAGTGAGAGGAAATCTACCCCTAGGAAGGGAAATTCTCTCCTGTAAGAGTTGATATGGGAAAAAGGTGTCTCCTCTCCACTGATGCTTTATCACCAATCCTTGCTTCCCTAATGTGACGGTATCGGTATGATATCCCCGTCAAAGATTCCCTTCTTCCATAAGAACATGACCCAATATTCCACTAGGAGGAATATTCCTGAGATCGCCCATTAAGCCACACATGAGTCCAGGCTTACTGCTAGAACAAGACAGACTTTAATGTTATATCACATAGCTTATATGTCATTTCCAAAACTGTTACAATGACAAATCTCCGCCCCCCCTCACACTGGGGCTTCCATACAGATGATTACGCAGACACGACGGAGCCGATGCTGAAAACACATTTTCTTTAGACAATGACATCAAGGACGCTGATTACTAGTTGTACTAAATACATTAACTGGACCGCTCGACCCCGCATATAGAGAGATAATTACCACACTGGAGCAATCAGAATAATTAACACAAGCCACTTAAACACAGATCTCCTTCACACAACACAATAGATCAATTAACCTTTAGAAAAAGTGAGGGGACATTAGCACGTCAATAACCTGTTAGCCGAGGACAGAATCACACAGGGCAAGCAGGGAGAATTAGACTGAGACATATAGGCAAATGCATCACAATGGCCCCCCTTTTTCTCCCTGCTACGGCAAACCCGGTTGACTCTTCCCTGGTCCAGTAGGGTTGACGGGTTTAGAGCTTTTAGTCCGAGGTTAACTCCGTTTGGCGTGACTGACCTCCCTTGGCAACTGCTTCAGACTCAGGTATGCCACCGGGTCGTCAGATCACACGCCGGTCAGTCCCCAAGTCTTTGTGCGATCTGCAGAGTCACCAGAAGTCAGTGTGAAGACGGCGAATGTGTCTATGCGCCGCCATCTAGGTGTCCCGCTATGGGAGGGGCAGGTTATGGCTCTGAAGTGACAGTCACAGGAGATTCATAAAAAGAAAAAGTTATATTTGTTGAAATGCTGTAGCACCGGTGCTCAGAGTTCGGGGGGGGGGGGAATCAGGGCCCCATAGGGTCAGCCACCCTCTGCTCCCTCCGCAGCCGCCAGTTCTCCTCTTTGAGCTTCTCCAGCTCCATCTCCAGTTCATGGAGCCTGGGGGGGTCAGCCTGCTGTGACCTCAGGTGGTTGTTCTCCTCCTCCATGCGGCTTATGCACTCCTCCAGCTCCATGTATTCACGGATCAGCTCCTGCTTGCTCATGTCCTGCAGGCTCTCCACGTGGTCCTTCATCAGGAACTGGGTGGTGGTGTAAGGGGCCACCGGTGGGCCCTTGGCGAACATCTCGGCCCGCATCTGGGACGCCCGATGCGACTCCCTCTCCTCCAGTCGCTTCTTCTCCTCCCAGGTCAGCTTGTTATACGGCTTCCAGGACCTCTTCTTCTTGGGGGGTAGCCGGCGGTGCCTCTTTCTGCCCAGCTCTCTCCAGGGCCCCTCCGGCTCATGGCTGTCATCCCATGACCAGCTGACAATGGTGTTCCCTGTTGTCCGTAATACCAGATTGTACCGTGAGGACTTCGTAAATGGTGTCCAATGGTTCTTCCGGACCCAGCTCCTGGAGATCCCAAGCCGAGTCTACACAATGGGCTGCTGCTGGTGGGCGGTACCCAGGTTGAGACCAATTTGACCTGGTGTTGTCGTTCATGGGGCAATTCTGCTTGAAGTGACCCAGCTGTTTGCACCGGAAGCAGCATTGTTCGTTGTCCTCCTGGCGTGGATAGCGAGGGCTAGATGTCACCGGTCTGTTAGGAGGTTGGTATCTAGCGGCTGGGGGGTGTGAGGGCGCCGTTGGTCGTGGAGGTTGTACCCGTGGTGTGACCTGGTTTGTCTTGCGAGTATCCGCATATTCATCCG